>NW_027617263.1:0-131359 GCF_964187855.1 Myxine glutinosa | reverse complement strand
GTCACGTCGGCAGCGAGAAGGCGTTCCCCAACACGAACCAATCAGGAACTGCCACGCCCACTTATATGATCTCCGAATTCCTGTGACAGGAATTAGCGTTACACTGGCTGGAAGTCAATCGCTAAAGGCGCTTCCTCAGCGCCAATCACCAGTGCGCGTGCGCGAATTTACGTCACGTCGGCAGCGAGAAGGCGTTCCCCAACACGAACCAATCAGGAACTGCCACGCCCACTTATATGATCTCCGAATTCCTGTGACAGGAATTAGCGTTACACTGGCTGGAAGTCAATCGCTAAAGGCGCTTCCTCAGCGCCAATAAATGTTAGCTCTTTCACGAGCCTCGATTCTGTATACAAAAAAAAAACAACAAAAAAAAAACAGGAGCGGCTGGGGGAGCTGGCACTCATTTAACATTACCATTAGTGTGACACGTAGATGTAATTCCCCTAACATTTTAAACTCTAACCCCAATGTGTGCGACAATTTAAACTAATACGTATGTCCCGCCGAATGCGTTGACAAACTACAGTACAGATTCACACCCACAACCTTATACTGTTCGCGTATTGCCGAAATTTTGAAACAAAACACATATCCAGTGAGCAACATTTTTACTTTTACACACGACACACGATTTATTTACAAAAACTAAGACCCAGGACCTGGACTCAAGGAATAAAGAATGGAGGACTTGTTGCTGGAGTCATCTTGTGGCTTCTTGCCTTGGTCGGCTTCCTAACAAAACCAGCTGGCCCTGACCGGTATACAGGCCATTTCAAGATCATAAGGCCATCTAATTTTCGCCTTTCCACACATGGGTCATTTTATTTTGTGAACAGGGCCACTGACACGTGGTCCAAAGGTGTGGCATCAATGCCACCCAACAGGTAGGCCATCCAGCAAGATGATGGGGGCAGCGAGGAGCTGCAACAGCAGGAAGGTGTGGCCACAGGGCGAGTGGTCCATAATGTGATGATGGATGGCAGCAAGACGCTGCGACAGCAAGGTGAGACCTCATGATGGTCCTGGGGCGGGGAGGAAGACAAAGCGCAATGAGCACAAGGAAAGGGCACTGTGGCACATGCAAAACAAGGCAAATGGAACGGGTGAGAGGAATGCCGGCAGAGTGAACTCGAGCCTGGCCCTAACCTTACGTACCCCCACCGTCTACTACACTACCCTAGCCCTCCTTGTATTTACAATTCGTCTTGACGTCTTGTCTCCCACGTCCCCTCTTTATTGCCAAATTCGTCCCCAACCCCCCCCCCCCCCCCAGGTTCTCCCAGGAAGGAAAGACGGAATGAACACAATGTTTTGCACCCACGTCATGATGCATCTCACCCATCAAACTTCGAGCCCCGTGGTGCAAAATGTATCCCCTTGCGGATGGTTGTAGGTGGTACGGAGGGGTCTTCACAAATCCTAACTACACCAACATCATTTACACATTTAACCTCCCCGGGGTCATACCCTGCCAATCGGCCTTATTTAAACGATGTGGTTCTAAGAACCCGAATTCCCATTGCCCACACAGTAGTGCCCCCTCCTCCCCCCCCCCCCCGAATTTGGGTCTCACCCCACGACTTTTCTATCTGTGCCCTTGCACAATTTCAGGGCTGGGTCGTGTGGCTTAACCTGGCAGGTCTACCTGCCTACGACCCCTCGTCCACCGGAGCTGCCTCCCAGGCTTGCCTACTCCTCACCCTTACCTATTTGGGGAAAGCCCTCATTGGCACTTAGCACCCGATGCCCACCTTGGCATTTGGCACCCGAGTAATCTCCCTGGATTCTCGGGCCCCACTCACACACTAACCTAACTGGCTTCCTGAGCCTACCTACAGCCTTACCTGGCCGACGAGCTCCCAGTGCCCGGGGTGCCTCGGTCAACCATCTCTCCCAACCAAACCACACGCCCAGCCATTCTACTGCCTCCTGCATCCCACAAAACACTACATTCTACAATCAGCACCACAGGTGTCAATATCCATTTCAATTTACCTGCACCCTCGATCTAACTTTAAACTACCCCCCCCCCCCCCCCCCGCGGGCATCCGTCTCCACTAGAGCGACCATCCCCCCCAGTAGGGTGACCAACTTTATGGGAGCAACCATCCCCCCCAGTAGGGTGACCATCTCCATTAGAGCGACCATCCACTCCCCCCCCCCCCCCCCCCCCAGAAGGTTGACCATCCGCACTAGAGCGACCATCTCTCCCCCCCCCAC
Source organism: Myxine glutinosa (assembly GCF_964187855.1). Classification (NCBI taxonomy): domain Eukaryota; kingdom Metazoa; phylum Chordata; class Myxini; order Myxiniformes; family Myxinidae; genus Myxine; species Myxine glutinosa. The sequence goes on along the minus strand of NW_027617263.1, from coordinate 129,136 downwards.
CCCCCAGTAAGGTGACCATCTCCATGAGAGCGGCCATTCACCCCCCCCCTCCCCCCCAGTCGTGTGACCTCCCCATGTAAGCGACCATCCCCCCCCCCCCCCCCCAGTAGGGTGTTGTTGATACTGTTTGTGGTGAAATTGTCATCTAATTTACGACCCTGGTGTTATTCTACGCATTGCCACTACGCAACTCCCACGCCTCTAAAAGAGACTGCCGTTCAGCGCAGAAGGTAGTTCTGTGCTATGTAACCCGAGAGCACCTCTGGGCTTCGGAGAATGGTAAGGATTCTGCACTGGTGTTGCTGCATGCTCGCTTGACGAGATATCAACTGTATGCACCTGTATACACCTGTATGTGCCTGCAGTAACACTAATACTTTGATTGCTGGTTCTCTCTTTCGATGCTGTCTGAGATCGATCATGATTAAACTCTACTCTGAGACAATGTTGTATCTCTGATGATTACAACAATTAATCGCGATCCTCTCCTGACATCGTTCTGAATTGAGATGATGCCCACGCTCCTGCGACTACCCCTCCTCAGGGAAGAACGTCAAGCGGAGGACCCGCCGAGCCAGCTCTAGCCACGGAGCACCAACTACCCTCGCTACCAGTCTGCCACGAAGAGACCGGATGCATTGGAACCCCTCATGCATTTCGTTCAGAAACTATGTCGTCTGAGCACGTAATGGTCACCGAGGTCCGAACGCCGGAGCAGTTGTGACGAACTCCGGCAAGACGCCTGGAAAACGATGCTACTGGGAAACGTCCCTGCAGCTGAAACCCCCTCGGGTCGATGGACGTGCTAGGAGCCGAAGGTTCGAGTCTGGCTGTGACTGCCTTGGTTGCGGGAAACGCGAACGGCTACTTATGCGAGAATCCTCCTGGATTTTTTTTTTGTTGTTGTTGTTGTTGTTGTATACAAGATCGAGGCTCGTGAAAGAGCGAACATTAATCACACAGAAAGACAAACCGACACATAAAACATATAACATCGGGAGCGGTAGACAAGATGGGGAGAGAGGGGGAAGGACACAAACACAACATTTGAGAGCAGGGACCGAGAGACATGGAGACATCGAGAGATCTGAGAAAGAGCGAGGGCTTTGGGGGGGGGGGGCATGGGAAGGGGGGGTGGGAGAGGTATAAAACATATGGACACTGCCAGGACTTCCAGGAAAGAAGTTGGAATTTCAAACAAGGTGGATCTGGGGTGAATTAGCGGTGGTAGAAAAGATCAAGGTTTTGGATGGGGGAAGATAAGAGATGGTGGTGAACAGCTGTTTTAAAGACCTGGAGGGAGGAGTGGGATTGAAGGGAGTGAGGGAGTTTGTTCCAGAGGCGGGAGAAAAGAGGAATGAAAGAGTGAAGGTGAGCAGCGAGCCGAGATTTCGGCAGTTTAACCATCAGAAGGTTGCTGGCAGATCTTGTGCGACCTGTAGGAATATTTGGGGGACAGAGCACAGAGAGAGCTGGGGGTGCAAGGCCGGAGAGGAGTCGGTAGAAGACAGAAAGACCACCTTCCTGCCTGCGGTGAGTGAGTGAAAGGCCCTCAGAGATAGCTTCATCGCGGGAGATTCCAATAATTCTGAAAGCTTTGGTTTCAACAGCGTGAAGCCGAGCTAGGTGTGAGGTAGGAGCACCGGCCCATAGGGGAGAACAGTATTCATTGAGCTGCGGATGAAAGCCTTGTATGTGGTGAGGAGCTCAGGTGTGCCGAGGAAGGACTTCGCACGATGGAGGATGCCCAGTCGGCGACTGGCTTTGGAGGCCAGCTTGGAAATGTGGTTTTCCCAAGAAAGATCATGGCAGATAGTGAGACCCAAAAGCTTGAGCGACAGAACTTCTTGGAGAGGATTGTTGAGAAAGTAGATGGGAGGGTTGTCCAGTCGATATTTTCGGAGAGACATAGTAAGAGTGTGAGATTTGTCAGGATTGAAAGACATGTTCCACTTGTTTGACCAGTCTGTGATTTTGTCCAAGCCTTCAGAGAGTGAGGAGGCTGCAGACTGCCGATCTGAAGGCAGAGGAATGGAGCGGCAGAGAGTGGAGTCATCAGCAAAGAGATAGAGAGGATTTTCAAGAGAGTCAGAGAGATCATTGATGAAGACCAGAAAAAGCACAGGGCCCAGAACACTGCCTTGGGGAACTCCAGCCTGAACAGGAAGAAGAGATGAGAGAAACCCATTCAGGGCCACACGTTGACGACGACTAGAGAGGAAGTCCGCCAGCCATGCGTGGAGATTTCCATGGATACCAAAGGAGGAGAGTTTGGTGAGCAGAGCGGGGTGCCAGACCGTAACGAAGGCACGTGATATGTCGAGGGAGACAGCTCTAATTTCCTATTTTGGCATTGAGGACCTCCATCCATTGTTGAGACAGCAGAAGCAGCATGTCCAGAGTAGAGTGACCTGGTCTGAAACCAAATTGATGATCAGAGATCAAGCCATTGGAGAAGAGGAAAGATTTCATATCTGCAGCAATGATGGATTCCATGACTTTGCTGATAATTGGGAGAAGGCTGATTGGTCTGTAGTTGCTAGGATCTGTTTTTGCACCTTTTTTGTGCAAAGCGGTGATGTTGGCTGATTTCCAAGCAGATGGCAGTTGACCTTGAGCAAAAGAGAGGGTGAAGAGAACAGAGAGAGGGTGAGATAGAGCGGCAGAGCAAGATTTTAGGACCCGTGGGCTGATGCCGTCGGGTCCAGTTGCAGAATCAGAGTGGAGGGTTGACAGAAACTTTTCCACCTTGTCAGGAGGAAAGGACACTGAGTCCAGGAGCAGCTGGGTACGACTGGGTATGGTGGGTACAGAGAGGGATGGGTTTGGGACACAAGATTTAGAGGCAAACACAGAGTTGAGGCATTCAGCTTTTTCACGTGCGGAGTCAGCTGTGTAGCCGTTTGAGGTAAGGGAGGGGATGGAGGGGGAACAAACACCAGAAACGGATTTGACCAGACGCCACCAGGATTTGGAAGAGGGAGACAGATAAGAGAGTTCGGTCTTGAGAACGGAGAGATATTGTTTCCTGGCTCTCCTGAGGGTGGACACACACTTGTTTCGGGCTTTGTGAAAGGAAATGAGATTTCCTTCCGTTGGATTTGCTTTCCAGGAGACGAAGGCAAGTTGTTTCTGGGCAACAGCCTCACCACAAGATTCCGTGTACCATGGACGGGAGGAAGGGTATGACAACTGAAGACGAGATGGGATAAATCTGTGCATGAGAGAGAGCAATTTACTTTGGAAGAATTCCCAGGATGAGTTGATGTCAGAGGTGGTAGAGATGGGAGACCAGTCCAGATGATTGATGGCTGCTTGAAAACCGTGCCAGTTGGCCTGAGTGAAATGCCAGACTCGTCGACGCTGAGCAGGCTCCCTGAGGATGGTCAGAGAGATGTCCACTTTAACAAGGACATGATCAGATGATCCGATTGGAGCAGAAGAAGAGCAGCAGACATTTTCAGGGAAGTTAGTCATAACCAAGTCCAGAAGAGAAGATGCTCCGTTGACTGAGATCCGGGTCGGGAAATTGACAGATTGTGTCAGTCCCAGTGAGTCGCCGAAGTCCTTTGCTGAGGAGCCATGGCTGGTGAGAGAGGTACCCACACCCAGCCAACTGGCATGATGACAGTTGAAATCACCACATATGAGGAAGAGAGAGTTGGGATGAGTAGATAGAAGTTGGTCCATATTATCAGACAGCGAGATGTAGATAGAGTCATCACTGTTTGGTGGACGGTACAACACACATATGAACAAGAGGTGGGAGCGAAGGGGAAGCCGTAGCCAGAGGTATTCCTGGGGGTGAGGTGGAGAGAGTGCAGTGCAGGGCGGGTGACGAAGAGAGTTTTTGATAAAGATAGCAACCCCACCTCCAGGACGAGGCTCAGGTCTATCATACCGGAGGAGGGAGTAACCCGGGAGAGATACTAAGGAATCAGAGACATCATGAAGGAGGAAAGTTTCTGTTAAGCAGATCACGTCTGGTTTGACAGAAGCAACGTGTATGGAGAGATCAGTTAAGTTTGAACGAAGGCCCCGGATGTTTGAGGTCCATACCGTTAATGAAGAGGAAGGGGGAGCATCGGATACAGAACAGGGGGGAGGAGGGGTAGGGTAAGATGTGGAAGAGGTGGAAGAGGTAGGGAGAGCTGTTGAAGGTGTGTCAGAGATTTCAGAATAGCTCGGAGAAAGGGAAGGATGGGGCGGACAAAAGGTTTGATGGTGATTGGGTGAGGCACAATGAGGTGTTATTTGAGGAGGGGGAAGAGCGAGGCAGAAGGTTGGGGGAGATGGAGGTGAGAGTTGGAAGGGGGAAGAAGCGGGGAGGACGCTTTGAGGAGGGGGAGTGAGAGGGGGGAAATTGAGAAGAAATGAGGGTGGGGAGATTTGAAGGGGAGGGGCGAGGGTGGAGTTTGGGAGGAAAGGGACAAGGGGAGGGATTTGAAAGGGATGGGATAAGGGGGAGATTTGGAGGGGAGGGGTGAGGGAGGAGTCTAGGTGGGGAGGGGCGAGGGGGAGTCTTGGAGGGGAGGGGTGAGGGGGTAGTTTAGGAGGGAGGGGGCAAGGGGGGAGATTTGAAAGGGATGGGTGATGGGGAGGATTAGGAGGGGAGGGGAAAGGGGGAAGATTTGAAAGGGATGGGTGATGGGGAAGATTTGGAGGGGAGGGGTGATGGGGAAGATTTGGAGGGGAGGGGTTATGGGGAAGATTTGGAGGGGAGGGGTGAGATTTGATTTTAGAAAGTGTACGATTAATGGGAAACTAACATTTATTGCAAAATGAGTTTCATGTGACCTTAGAGTTAAAAATACGTTTAAGGACGCTGGATGGAGGATGGAGTGCAGGAGAGTTTAGGGAATGTAGAAAAAAGGCACTATAGGAGATGGAATTTTTTTTTGGGATGAATAGATTTGGTGAGCAAGTCGAAAGCAGCCTTTTAAAGAAGAAGAAGAAAAAGGTGTTATAATATATGACGGAATACATAACTTGAGGGGAAAGTGTAAACATTGAAGGTTAATAACAGTGAAAACTATCTGGGGAAATGGGGGAGAAACACGTGGTTGAAGAACGAACGAACGAATAAGAATGAATAAACGAATGAGAACAGAGAAGGAAATGTTTTTTTTGTTGTTTGTTTTTTTTTTAGTTGAGATTTACACAAGGAAGTAGGCTATGGGGTGAAAAGACTGGGAAAACAGAGAACGAAAGTTATTGGATCACAAACGACGGACCGCTGAGAGAAAAACAAAGCCTCAAGGTTGTACACTGTACAAGGCCTCAAGACACGACACGAATTAACACGATTTTCAATACAGGTATGAAAGATTTGCACCGAAAATCTTCGTCGGGACACAACATACGTACACACACCATAAAATAAATACAGTTATAACGAAAATACAATTGGGAACAATTACTTAACTTCGATTTCAAATCGCTCGCTACGCGGCAAAGGCCTTGCTCGCGACGCGGCAAACAGACTATTAATTTATGAAAGATAAACACCGAGAAACTTCCAAGGTGCACACTATAACTTCACACACCGAAAGATAAATACAGTTTCGACAAAATACAATTGTGAACAGATTTAACTTTGAAAACGTGGAGACCGTGTGGAGCTTCGAGAATCCCTGCCACCATCTCCAAGATCTCGCGAGATTTCCTTGCCTGGCACGAGATGTGATTTTCTACGTGTGTGCTCACGACTCCCGTGTCTGTCGCGCCTCACTCTGCCGGCGTACCCGACCACCGCTGGATGGAATCCCTTCTATGTGCGAACCGCACGCTGCACCCACCACGAGCACTACTCTGCGAGGCCGGCGATCGTCGCTGGCCAGAATCGCCTCAACGCTTGAGGCTCGATTGGCATCCCTGGAGGACCGGACACTGCACGGATGCACAGCTTGTCCAGCGCCATCATCTCTGTACCGATTAACGGACAGGCAATAATTAATTACTCCATTTTACCCACTCTAGTCGCAAGGCGTGGCAGACCATCAACCAGCTGACAGGCAGAAATACAATGCCATTCTGGTGCCCTGTGACAGCAGACGCCTTTGCGTCCCAGCTCCTGAAGAACGGTCGCTTCCCGGATGCAGACAAAAACTTTGCCCGCATGACGTTGCGTGAGGTGTCTTCTCTCTCCAGGGCAGCCAGCGCCGATGCCAATCTCTCTGGAGACTTCACAGCAGGAGAACTCAGTGCGGCCATGAGAAAACTCAAGCCGGGTAAGTCACCAGGCCGTGACAACATCCATCCGGAGTTCGTCATCCACCAGAGCACAACAACATCTGGTTGGCTGTGTTCGTTCTTCTCGTCGTGCCTCCGGCGGTCCAAGCTCCCGAAGACCTGGCGCCGTGCTTCCGTCATAGCCCTGCCGAAGCCGAACAAACCTGCGGAAGATCCCAAGTCCTACAGACCGATCTCGTTGCTCTGCGTCCCATTTAAGATTCTGGAGAGGATGATCCACAGCCGCATCGACCCAGTGGTGGACCCACAGCTTCCGCGAGAACAAGCCGGTTTCCATCGTGGCAGGTCAACAGTGGACCAGGTAACTTTACTCACACAAGATATTGAAGACAGCTTCCAGGGCAATGAGAAAGCTGGCGTAGTGTTCCTGCACCTGACAGCTGCATACGACACCGTTTGGCACCGTGGACTCCACCTGAAGTTGCTGAGGACAATCCCGGACCGGCATATGGTGAACTTCATCATGGAGATGCTGTCAAACTGCAGCTTCGTCCTACAGACCAGCGACGGCCTGCGCAGCAGGCTCAGAAGACTGAGGAATGGTGTCCCGCAGGGTTCTGTTCTCTCACCGATGCTGTTTAACATCTACATCTACGACCTGCCGGATACAATATCCAGAAAGTACGGTTACGCGGTCGACCTGGCCATCATGCTGCGATGACCAACATGGAAGGCGATGGAAAACGGTATCAACCAAGACATGGGCACCTTGGTAGCCGACCTCCGGAGGTGGCGTTTGCAGCTCAGCATTGGTAAGACAATGTCAGCGGCATACCATCTTAACAACAGAGAAGCAAAAAGGGAACTGGACGTGTTCGTTGACAACAAACGCCTGGAGTTCCAGCAAGCCCCAAAGTACCTCAGTGTATGCCTAGATCGGATACTGTCCTTCGAGCAACACCTAGAAGAAGTTAAGGCCAAGGTGACATCAAGGGTCTCGCTTATCCGAGTTGTTAGTGGCGCCTCCAAGCAGACTCAAGTCCCGCCATCCCTACAACAAGGCGGCACAAGAGATGCTCAGTTCTATCCCTGAGGACCTGTCTAGAAGCGCATGGCTGGCGGCATCTTGGAAGCAGGTGTGGGAAACGGCCGGGCTCACCCGCATCCACCGCTACATCTGGGACCCAGGAGGTGGCGTCGTAGGAGAAGACCGACCACGCCTGCAATGGACCTTGCTGAACCGTCTACGTACGGGGGTCAGCCGCTTCAAATCATTGCTGAAGATGTGGCGCCTGGCAGACAGCGCCGCGTGCGAGTGCGGCGAGCCTGAGCAGACTGCCGAACACATAATTACCACCTGCCCCCTACACAGACCACCTTCAGAAGCCGGCCTCTTCGACGTAGGACCAGAGACGAGGGCATGGCTGCACGACACTGAGATGGCCATCTGATGATACACGAAAGAAGAAGAACGGACAGGCAGCGAGCCTCGTTTGATGGCATGGAAGGCCAATTCAGAGGACATCGTGCGGGATCTTCATAACCTCCCAGGCACTCGGGCACGAAAGGGGAATGTCGTATCAATCTAGTTATTGATACATTATAGCATGATGTATACGGATGACCGCCTAACGGTCTTGCCCAACTTTCGACACGAATTTTCTCCATCGACATGGGTGGCCGGTAATGAAGTTCGATGTTTCTCCGTCATGTTTCTGCCGAACACCATCCTTTTGCTCGAGTGTTGGCGGGAATGGCTACCGAACTGTTGACGCCATTCACGAATCTAACTCCTGACAAACGCGCCCCGACAGCGATCAAACGAGACGCTATTTCAGAATGTGCAATTTATCGATGGCCAGCGTGCTCGTCCACTCGACTCGGCGTGCCCAGCGATGGTTCAACAGGCCGAGTTTGACATTTTCGGCTTTGCTCAAACACGCGGTTTGCCCGAGTAAGTACGATCTGCTCGTCGACAAGGTTTGTATTCGGTAACCAGTCCCAAGCCCGCTCGAGTGCTGCTGCCAAATGGACGCGAGTCTGTAGTTTCGATGCGTCATTTTGCTCCGTGCGGGGACACCGCTCGGCTGGAGCTCAGCTCGGGGAATCCGATGATGGGGAATTCGCCGTCAACCCCGCCCGCACACGCCCGCTCCGATCGACATCGAGGACCCAATACGCGGTACCCGGCACCATCGGTCCAGTCCTAGTCCGCGGGTCTTATGGCTCAGGGTGATGGCCCTCTCAAATCACGCGTTTGCCCTAAGGCGTCATTAACGTAATTGCATGCTTCTCGAGTGTGATCGATGACGTCACCGTCATCGGAGTTTCATTTATCCGAGTTTCCATCTGCTTTGGTAACTCCACGGTTGCGGACATACTCAAACTGACCGCTGCAGCTCAATACGTGCGTGTCATAATGTCACTTGCGACGCTTCCCAGAGGCCGCGCACCCGAGCCGTCGAGCAATCAACGAGGACTCTTACCGTTATCCCCTAGGACCACAGTGCATTCGGGGTAGGCCTACAGACTAGCTATCTACAAGGCCACATGCCTCACGTGCTCGGACCTCCTCAGCTAGGACCATAGTGCATTCGGGGTACACGTTGACCCAGGAGATGATAACACTGAGCGCGGAACGCCCGGGGGGTGCATGAGGGGAGGGCCGGCCCGAGGATTTTGGTGGCCCAAAACAAGATTTTGCTTGTGGCCCCAAAACACTCCCAGCGCAGCAACCACCAAATCACACACTGCTCAAAAGTGACTGGACACACACACACACACACACACACACACACACACACACACACACACACACACACACACACACACACACACACACACATACACACACACACACACACCTCTTACTTTATTTGAAAACAATGTATATTAAAAATACATAAAAATTTGAGAAGTTAAGAAACAATTAAGTAGACAATGACAAATGAACACCAATAAAAACAAAAATATTTTGACAATTAAATAGCAATGAACAATCAATATGAGTGCAAAATATTCAAAATAAACAAGCATTCTGAGTATTGCGCTGCAATACATGTCCCCCCTACCAAAGTTCAAAGTGCCATAACTTTGTCAAAAATGATCGAATATGCAAATTTATGCATGGTTGCTGCTGGTTTTCAAACTTGATCTGAGGTATGCTGAGACACGCGTGTCACGCCTCGCCTCGTTGATAAGCCCGCAAGGTCGCTCCGTGGAGTGGCCTGCACGTATTGCACTGTGTGAATTATATAAACTAGGGCATGCCCGTACGTGGGTGCAATGCCCGTACGTGGGTACGTGGGTACGTGGGTGCGAGTACGGTGACAACCCCCCCCTCTATTTACATGAAATGGTTTGGTTCATGAAATGTTTTGGTCCATTCGCAACGCCAAAGCGAACGGCGAACGCTTTACATGAAATGGTTTGGTCCATGAAATGTTTTGGTTCATTCGCAACGCCAAAGCGAACGGCGAACGGCTTGCGAGTACAGTGACAATCCCCCCCCCCCCCCTCTATTTACATGAAATGGTTTTTATTAGTTTTAAAACATAGTTTAACGCCAACATAGCGCCAACATCGTTTGCAAACGTGAAATAAATGAATACGCTCTCAAATGTGCCATCCGAGGCAGAGTGTGTTCGCCACGTTCGGCACACGCGATAGCTCGCTGCTCTCTGATTGGTTGAATCGTTTTTTGGACATAGCTCGGTAAGTAATTGTCCGATTAATATGAAACCTTGAAAAGGCACATCCTCGGGTCCCCAGCAATATACCTGGCAAGTTTAAAGTATATCGGACCCGTGGTTGTCGAGAAACAGCGGTCACAGACAAACAAACGTACAAACAAACAAACACACAGAGATTACTGGAATTATAGATAGATTATTACCAACTCACGCTCTGAGGTACTAGCGATTCAAGAGATATCCATTTTTTTTTTTTCGTTTAATTAACGATATCTGCCAAACCACGTGCCCTATTCCAAAAGGACATTTTAGGAGACTGACATGCTGAACAGATTTTTAAGTTTCCCCTCGATTGGATCAAAAATGAGGGAGGAGCTCGGTTTTAAAGGTTCATGCTTAAAAACGTCCAGAAAGAGGATAATAAGCTTATTACATACACGTCAGGTGAGTCGACACTCGACGACAACCGTTGACTACCTGATGGTGCGTAGGCGAGATAGGGGGCACCTCCGGGACACAAAGGTGATCCCGGGGGAGGAGGCTGTTTCACAGCACCACTTGGTTGTCTGCGACGTAAGGGTGAAAGGTGTGAGGAGAGCTCGGCGGGTGAAGTACCAACCGAGAATTAAGGTGTGGAGGTTGAAAGAGGTGACAGTAAGGGAGGCATTAAAAGATAGGCTGAGTAGGGTCGAGGATGATGTGGTTGAGCTTGAAAGTGGTTGGATGTCAATGAACGCTAGTCTGTTGGGAGCCGTTGGTGAGGTATGTGGATGGACAAAAGGACCACCGAGGCACTCGGAAACATGGTGGTGGGATGATGAAGTTGGAAAGAGGATTGACGAGAAGAGGAAGAAGTTCAAGGAGTGGCAGAAGGCGAAGGGTACGGGAGCAGAAACAGCAGAGCATGAAAGTTATAAGGCAGCCAGGAAGGCTGCAAAGAAAGAGGTAGCAAAGGCGCAGGAGGCATGTAGGAAAATGTTCGGAGAACGCTTGGATTCGGAAGAGGGTCAGAAAGCAGTATTCAGGATTGCAAAGCAGATAGCGAAAGAGAGGTGTGATGTGATGGGGGTGAGTTGCTTGTGGGACAAATCGTTGTCGACCCAAATGGAATTAAAGGAAGATGGAAAAGATATATGGAAATGCTGTTGAATACAGAGAATGAATGGGATGGCAACATAGAGAGTAGTAACCCAATTTTAGGACCGGCAGAGAAGATAACTGAGAAGGAAGTTGAGGAAGCGATAAAAGCAATGAAAGGTAGAAAAGTGGGAGGGCCGACGGGAGTTGTGGGAGACATGTTGAAGGCAGCAGGAAGTTGGGGTGTGAAGAGAATGACAGAGATCTGTAATCTGGTGGTGAAAGAAGGCCGCATTCCAGTGGTTTGGGAACTGAGTACCCTCGTCCCTCGATACAAGGGGAAAGGTGACCCTCTGGAGTGTGGCTCGTACCGAGCGATAAAGTTATTGGAGCATGGAATGAAGGTATTGGAAAGGGTGTTGGAGAGGAGGATAAGGAAGAAAGTGAAGATCGACGAAATGCAGTTTGGATTCATGCCAGGAAGAGGAATGACAAACGCGCTTTTCATTGTGAGGCAGTTGCAGGAGAAGTTCATGGAGAAGAGGAAGAAGTTGTTTCTTGGGTTTGTTGATCTGGAGAAAGCATTCGATCGGGTTCCACGCAAAGTATTGACATGGGCATTGAGGAAGTTAGGAGTGGAGGAATGGTTGATCAGAGTAGTGATGGCAATGTACAAAAGAGCGTGCACAGCTGTATGGACGAAGGACGGGAACAGTGGTGAGTTTGAGGTGAAGGTGGGTGTGCATCAGGGGTCGGTACTAAGTCCACTACTATTTGTAGCTGTGATGGAGGTGCTGGCTCAAAACGTAAAGGAGGGTTTACCGTGGGAGTTGTTGTATGCAGATGATCTGGTGTTGATTGCGGAAAGTATGGATGGACTGAAGGAAAAGATGAACACGTGGAAGGAATGTATGGAGACAAAAGGTCTGAAGGTGAATATCGGAAAGACGAAGGTGATGGCAAGTGGTAAAGCATGTGGTGAGGTGGAAAGAACTGGGAAGTGGCCCTGTGCTGTGTGTAGGAAGGGTGTCGGAGTGAACTCCATTCAGTGTACAATGTGCGCTGAGTGGGTTCATCAAAAATGTAGTGGTTTGAGAGGGTCATTAACCAGTGTGGCAGCTACATTCAAATGTAAGGTGTGCACAGAGGGAGCTGCAGATGGAGGAAATGTTGAGTTGGATCTTGGAGACGGCGTGAAGCTGGAAGGTGTGAAAACATTTTGCTACCTCGGAGACATGCTGAATGGAGAAGGTGGATCAGACTCGGCAACGGTTGCTCGAGTGAGATGTGCATGGAAGAAGTTTCGGGAATTGAGTGGCGTGCTGATGATGAGGGGAGTGTCGTTGACGCTGAAGGGAAAGGTGTATGCTGCATGTGTGAGAAGTGCTATGATTTATGGGAGCGAGACATGGGTAATGAATGTAGAGCAGCAACGAAAGTTGGAAAGGGTGGAAATGCGAATGGTTCGACGGATGTGTGGAGTATCGTTGAGAGAGAGGAAGACAAATGATGAATTGTAAAAGATGATGGGAATAGAGCCTGTGATTGATGCTGTGAAGAGGAACAGGTTGAGATGGTTTGGTCATGTGTTGAGGAAGGATGAAAGTGACTGGTTGAGAAGAGTGATGGAAATGAATGTAGAAGGAAGTAGAAGACGGGGAAGACCGAGAAAGACTTGGCTAAAGATGGTGGAAGAAGAAATGCGGGCAAGGGGGTTAACAAGGAGAGATGCAGAAAATAGGGCAAAATGGAGAAGATTGTCATGGGGACCGCAAGGCTAACCCCCGCTCTAGCAGGGAAAATGGCCTTTTAAAATGCATGTTGTTGTTGTTGTTGTATGCTTAAAAACGTCGTAACTCTGAAACCATGTGTAATGTATTGTATTTTCCGGTTCACGATCAATGATCGATGTGTATATATATGTTGCTCGGCTTGGCTCCGCCCCTCCGGAAAGCGCGCGCTGTGTCACGCTGTTGACGTTCGCGAGACGAGGCTGAGGACGCGCAATGCGGTTTGAGGAGAACTCGAGAATAAACAAGAGATATCCATTTAAAAAAATATTTTCGTTTAATTAACGATATCTGCCAAACCACGTGCCCTATCGTAAATTCCAAAAGGACATTTTAGTGCTGAACAGATCTGTGAAGTTTCCCCTCAATTGGATCAAAAATGAGGGAGGAGCTCGGTTTTAAAGGTTCATGCTTAAAAACGTCATAACTCTGAAACCATGTGACGCATGACGTCATGCTCGCTGACTTTTTTGTTTGTCAAGGGTATGCAATTTAGCCTGCAAAGGTTGGCCTCGATCTGTTCAGCCGTTGCAGAGAAAAAGGGTTTTCGTGTTTTCACGGAAAACAATATGGCGGCCGAACCACGTGACCTGTGACGTCATAATTACCATTAAAATATTCTACAGACCGAGTCCATCATATGGTGAAATTTTTATCTCAATCGGTCCTATTATTGCAGAGAAATTGTTTTTAAAGGAAATTAAAACTTAAAATGGCACTGAGTTAAGGATCATCAGAATTACCAAAGTTCAAAGTGCCATAACTTTGTTTAAAATGATCGAAACGTCGTGAAGTTCGAACTTGACCTGTAGCTTATCATGAGGAAACCATGTGCCAAGTTTAAAATCATTAGCATTAAGCGTTTAGAAAAAACGTTCGGAAAACTGTTCTTTGCGTGATGGACTGACGGACGGAGGGACGGCGTGCAAACCTATAGTCCCCTCCGGTGTACACCGGTAGGGGACTAATAAAGTGAACACTACAAAAGTGTTAACTATTGTACAAAACAACAGCTATAGGCGAGTGTAGAAACTATAGCTATCCATCCTTTCACCACCATCCAACATCAGTGAGAAAGTCCTCAAAATCTTTGCCTCCTTGATTTTCTTAAAGCAAAATCGTGAATGACATCATCGTAAGACACCTGCCTGCCAACCTCATGGTTAATACCAAGGATGGCAAGTCCAGTGAGGCGGTCTTGTGCCATAGATGATCGCAGGTATGTCTTTATCAGCTTAAGCTTTGAAAAGCTTCTTTCAGCTAATGCCACTGTCACTGGCAGGGTACAGGCAATCCACAGGGATATCCAAAGATTTGGATACAACTCTGTCAGTTCCTTCTTGTGAACAAAGTCCAGCAGTTCAAATGCAGTCATCCTGTTTGTGGGTAACTGAGGAAGGTTCCTGATTTCCATGGCCAGCTCTCTCCCATCAATGTCGGCTTCCTCCACACTCCCCAGTGTGTTCTCAAGCTCCTCACATTGTTTCTCCAGTGCTTCATCATCCAAGGTTGGGAAGTTTTGCAGTACCCTAAACTTGCTTTTAACTTGTCCAAGTGTTTCAAACCAATTAAACTGGTCGTCCAAAGATGCAATGGCAGAGTCGACGATCACATTGAAAAATGTGGTCTCTAGCCTCTTCAGGGCATCCCTGACTGGCTCATCTGGTGCTTCATAGGCAAAATGAGTCTTCGTGCTTCGCAGTCTCTTCTTGAGTACGGTCTCCACATGCATTTCCTCACATGCATCTTTTGCAGAAGCTTGTGCAGCAGCAAAGCCATCGTTTCTGTAGCTTAACAGGTGGCTCTTAGTTCTCTCCAGGAGGTTGACTGCCACATCCAACTGCATTGTGGAAGACTGCAGTAGCTTGCTGACTGTGTTGATCTTGGAGAGGACGTCATGCCACACAACTGTGCAAATCTGAATGACCCAACCTCCTCTGCCAAAGATTGGGCCTCGATTTTTGTGATGGCATTTGTTGCCTTTTCCCTGACTTCTAACAATGCATCCCTTATGCCAGATGCCTGGTAGCGCAAAGGGATGATGCTGTTGACATGGCTCTCCCACCTCGTCTCACTCCAGGACTTTACAGAAATGGTGACATGCCATTTCAAAATGGCCCATCTCTGGGGAGCAGCTAGGAATAGAGTGTAGATCTTGTGAACATTTCCAAAGAAACTGGTAGCATCTATAGAGTTCTTGGCAGCATCAGCCACAACAAGATTCAATGTACGAGCCCCACAGGGGACATACAGGGCACGAGGGTTCTTCACCAAAAGCTTTGCCTGCACTCCTTTGTTTTTGCCCTTCATGTTGCCACCATTGTCGTATGATTGCCCTCTGCAATCACTGAAGGGAATGTTCAGCTCTTCCAGGCTGCTCAAAATGAGATCAGACAACCCAAGACCTGTCGATTCGGGTGCAACCAGGAAGCCCAAAAAGTGCTCCTTGATCTCAGGTGTTTCTTCCAGCTTGACTGTTCTGATCACAACAGACATTTGCTCCAGGTGGCTGAGATCTGGGGTACAATCCCAAATTATGGCATAATATTTGGACAGTTTAATTTCAGCCACCATTCTCTCCATCATTTTGTCACTGATGCAAGTAATCAGTTCATTTTGAATTGTTTTGCCTAAGTAGGTGGCATGAGAATTCATTCCACTTTCAACTTGGCTGACGTGTTGCCTCATTACTGGGTCAAACTTGGCTAAAAGTTCCACCTCTTTCAAGAATTTGCCATTATTCTGACTGTACAAAGTGTCAACAGTTCCCCTGAGAGCCAGGTTTATTTCTGCTAATGACTGAATAATGGCGACCAGGCGATTGAGAACATCCCTCCAGCGTTTTTGTGATGCTTCGATAAGGGACATTTCTACCTTGTCAATTGTCTTCCCTTTCTTGAGTCGAAGCTCCAGTTCCTTCCATGTGACCATATGCTTTGTGTGATCAGGGTTGTTTTCATGGGTTTTCAACAAGGCCCCAATGTTCATCCAGTCTGACAGTCCCTCTTTAACCAACTTGTATGTCTTGCTGGAGAACAGTTTGCAACAGAAGCAGTAAACTGCATTGTTTTTCCTGGAGTAGATGAGCCAGCTCCGCTTAATTGTTTCCTCATTTACCAGTGTCCTGCATGTGTAGTGGTGATGAAAACGTCTACCGTCCTGCCTTCTGGGAAAGGTGAATGCTGGGGCAACCTGAAACGGCCCTCTGCGTACAATATCTGTCCTGTCTGCATCTGACAGGATAGATGGCCAGTCAAATGGATCTTGCGGTTGTGCTGCAACTGGATATTGGGAGGTGGCAGATGGAATATCAGTGTATGATATAAAAGGCTGTGGTACCTCAGTTACGACCTCTGCAGCAGACGCAGTCACGTCAGAGGAGGGAGTAGATGCCCCCGAAGTCTCTGAATCTGACGATGTTTCCTCAGCAGCAGTCATGTCAGCTGACGAGGTAGATGGTCTTAGTGCTGCGGAGGTTGCTCCAAAATATTTCAATAATGCCCCTGAAAAGATTATTATTATTTTTTAAATATAGCCTGGAAGACATGACATGGGTATGTTATATGTATCTTCCAGGCCTATTTATATGTAGTCAGTTTATCCAAATAATGCCTATTTGGAACAGGCATGTTTTCAACAGGCACTGCACTGGTTATTTTAAAAGACGACTTTAATGTTGCAAGAAAAACGACTGTCACATTCATTCAATCAGAACAAACAAACAAACAATCACAAACCTTTATCCTGTGTTCTTTTTACCATCTCCAATTTTCTCTTCTTCCGCCCTTGAGCGCCAGACATAAATTTTCTTTTAGGAGCCATTTGTGTACTCTGTTGGTCAAAATAAGTTGCGAATGGGAGATTGGGAGAGAGAAGGCAGGTGCTGGCGATGGCGCTGCTACATAACAACAAAACGTTGACGGCAACGTTACCCGAGCGTTACATGGCTGCACATTGAGTTAGCCATGTGTGCCCCCCCTAGCGGTTGTGGCCCTAAACAACCGCATAGAGTGTTTATACCAGCGGCCGGCTTTGCATGAGGGGGTGGATGAGAACATCCTCTTGGTTTTGTCGATAGGGGGAATCCATCCAGGACATCTGGGACATCACGTGCCAGTCCACGAGTCACTTCACGTCGTGCGTCATGCGAAACTCCACGGCGTCCGTGCGTCACTTTGCCGTCAGTGCGTGGAGCGATCCAGCTCGGTCTGAGCCCATTCGGTCAGTATAGCTGGGCCGATCCGGTGTAGCCGATCTGATCGGTATAGCTGGGTGGTCTCTGTTCGTCCTCCATTCCGCCGGTAACCTTAACTCTAATTTAGGTTCTGGAGGACAATTTAGGTTCCGGAGGACAATTTAGGTTCCGGAGGACAATTTAGGTTCCGGAGGACAATTTAGGTTCTGGAGGACAATTTAGGTTCCGGAGGACAATTTAGGTTCCGGAGGACAATTTTGGTTCCGGAGGACAATTTAGGTTCCGGAGGACAATTTAGGTTCCGGAGGACAATATAGGTTCCGGAGGACAATTTAGGTTCCGGAGGACAATTTAGGTTCCGGAGGACAATATAGGTTCCGGAGGACAATTTAGGTTCCGGAGGACAATTTAGGTTAGGTTACACGTGACATCGCATGTCGTGCGTGTTCCGTCCGAGGTAATTACCGACGCACAGAGCGCTGTGCTGCTGTGCGGGACGTGTCATGCCCGTCGGAGTGTTCGAGACGAACGGAGGACTCGTGGGGAGGCCTTATAATTTTAAAATATAAAATAACGTTGTGTAGTCTACCTGTGTATACTAACCTCTTCAGACGATAATGCAATACATTTTGATAACGGTCAAGCAAAAGTCCATTTGTCCCAAGTAAAAATCCATTTGTACCAAGCAAAAGTCCATTGTACCAAGTAAAAGTCAATTTGTAGACATTTCAATTTTGTTTGTAGCAATGTCACAATATCTGCATCGAGTTATCATCATCAGAGTTTTCCTCAGCTTGGTGCTCCCGAACACCAGTGTTAGCACATTCCTCGTCCGCTCCACATTCACACATCTCCGTGCATGTAAGATTGTTCTGCCTACAGGTACATCTTCTTGAACATTTGCTTATTCCACAGCCGCACCTGACAAGCTCAACTATAGATTCAGGTGCTATCGGAACAGCTGACAGGAGAGGAAATGGAATGTTATCTGCAGCACATGACCAGCCCAGCTTGAAAGGGTCTGGAATATCTGGATCTTCCACAAGGTCTTGGTTCCAAATATATTCTTGCATGTGAGCCCTGAGAATATGCTGATACCAGGCACCAGCAGTTGGAGGGATTCTGTCTATCCCCCCAGATTGGTTCTTGAAACGTTTCCATCTGAGATTTCCAGCTGTTTTGGACAAGTCCCTTTTGGTGCTCATCAGCTGACACAGGAACTGCTCACATCCCGAGATAACACCTGCAGATGGCATCTCTTCAGTACCAAGTTGAGCCAATGCAGTGAGTTCATCTGGTGTTGCTTCAATAAATGCCTTGAAGGCAGATTTTTGCCTTTACTTCTTGTGTGCCCACATGTGTCGCACCTTGTCATACTATGAAACCCGGGAATTGCTGCAGCTTTTGATGGACCAAGACTGTCATATATTGGTTTCAGCAACACTTTTCTTCTCTTGTCACCTGTTCCCACAAGCATGGTTGTCTGAGGACCAAGAATTTGGAGTCTCTGTAGAGCAAGTACCATAACATCTGTGTCCTGGCTCATAATATGCACATTCTATCCAGCTGCAGAGACCTCAGCTGCATGTAAAATAATTAAGGTGTCTGCTTCTGCTTGTGTACTGACGCCTGTTGATGGCTGAACATCTTCAATGTTACTTCTTACATGCAGACGTGTCACCGTGGCCACTGGAATCTTCAGCTGCATGAGTTTGTCTGCCAGGTCGACTGTGAGGGAATCTTTAGTTTCATTGTCAGCCAGAAATAGCTTTGGGTCATTGATAGGGTTTGTGTCAACAACAATGTATCCCATCGCCGATGATTGGTGCCCCAACATGCGATGTCTGATGATATCCTTGATTGAGTTCAGTCTTACGTAATTATCAGAGATTCCACGGCAACCTTCATAGTTTTTTGCATCTACTTTCTATTGTCTTAACAAAGGCATCTCCCATATCTTTGCAGGTTTTTGGTGACATTGCAGACCTTACTTCATGAACTACTGACATGCCATCAACAACCAAGAAAGTGTTCAAATGTGAATCAGTTGTCACCTCTCTGTTGGCTTTCTCCTCTGTTGCCAAGCTTTCTAACACATGTATCAGATCACTTTTACTGTCTGAAGTTATCAGCGAGCCGTCAGTTTTCATCAGAGTTGAATTGACGGCTGTGAACTCGTAATTGGAGATAACGTCTTGAAGGTCGATTTCGCGACTTTACTTTGCTATCATTAGCAATCTGGCAAAGAGTGTGTTTGTTGCTTTCAATTCGACTTCCCCCTTGGTACCTTTCAGTTTGAGGGTTTTGCACATGTCGTCCCAGTTGAGATTCTTTACTTTTGTCATGCGGTCCCATATTTTTGTTGATCCACAGATGCGCTGTTCAACAAAAGATCTGAGTGCTTGCTGCCCACGAACTTCCATGTTCAGTATGTCCTTTTCAATATTCTCAGGCACCATCTGTTTTGTCATTAAATTGTACAATGTAGGTGATTTGTCAGCAAATGGATTACAGTCCTTCAATGCTGCCAATAGCTGATTTACACTCTGCTCCCGTTGAGTAAATTTGGCTGACGTCAAGTGGTGGTGATTATTGTCTTCTGTTGACATACCAGTCATCGTCTCTGACTCCATGGCCAGTCTGGCTAACTCTGGGGCACAAAGACAGTATTTCAGGAGAGTTGGAGGCTTATTTGTGATTCCTTTGAAACCACCATCCCCTTTGAAAACTTTGTTCAGAAGCTCCTGTCCTTGATCAATCCCGACACCTGTGAATGGAATGTCTCTTTTCTTCAGCGCGAAGTCCCCTGCCTGCAGTCTGTTCCAGGTGATTGGATCTGTGTCCTTGGTATTACTTACTCTGGCAATGTATTCTGTGATTTTTTGAGCATAATCCAGCCTGTTGTAGCT
Source organism: Myxine glutinosa (assembly GCF_964187855.1). NCBI lineage: Eukaryota > Metazoa > Chordata > Myxini > Myxiniformes > Myxinidae > Myxine > Myxine glutinosa. The sequence continues at coordinate 109,281 of NW_027617263.1, read as the reverse complement.
GAAGAAGTATATGCACAAATTTTCCAAAGATGCCAAGTGCGGGAACAAATCTGGCTGCTTCAGTGAACGTGTGAAGTTAATTAGCGCCAACACTTGCCTCATGTACATTCGTGCCCATTGATACATAGAGAATTTACGACGGGTCCTGTCAAAACCACCGAGCTGTTTTTCCAAGTTCATGTGTTCAATTTCCATGAGAAGTTGTTGATGGGCTTCCTGAATGCCCTCCTCTTTCTTGTTTGCTTCTATCAGGTTATCCATACAGGCAGATAGTGCTTCTAAAACTACAGGCTTTTCATTCAGAATTTCTGAAAGCCAGAGATCAAAGAATACCTCTGATGTGAGCTCATGAGCTTGAACAGCACGAATGTGGTGATTCCCATTGAGTATCTGATTTACTGTTGCAGTGCTGTACAGAACCTTGCTCCAAGATTCACCAAGTCCACTGTGCTCAACAGTCCTCCCAAGACACCGTAGTGCACACAGGACTGTGTGAAAACCACCAGTGCATACCATCAATTTCCCGGCACATTGGTCATTAAGATAATCTAACTTCAGGGCTCTTTGGAAAGATCCATGTCAAATATAACTAAGATCTTTCCAGTGCTTTCTGGACATACAACACTATTAAGATGGGAAAGCTTTTCAAGAACTGTCACTAGTGTCGTCCACTCATGAGCTGGTGCTTTAATGATAGGCATTGTGTGATCTTGATCAAGGTTCGGAACAAACTTATAGATCATTGATTTATCTCATGAAGTTTTTAGTTTTTAGTGGATTCCTCACAAACATAAGTGGTGAAAATCATAGAAAAAAGCATAACTTGTTGTGCTTTAGGTGCAAATACTTCTTGAAAAATTCAAAATATGGTGGCCATTTTGAAATTCAAAATTTTGAAATTAAAAATGGCCACCGAAGACGCCATTGAAAAAAATGGAACCAACTCCAGTTTTGTTCGTTAGGGTGTAGGGAAGGTAAAAAACATTGGTTCCACTCGTATAGCAAATTTTGCACGCACATCAAATAATTCTACATAACACCATGTACTAGACCGCCCGTTCAGTGGATCAATCAATCCTGATCATTAGAGATTTAAATCGATGTGACCTCGATCAGGAACTTCCTCAGCTTGATCGGTATGTGGATGTTGCTACTCGTGGTAACAGGACGTTGGACAAATGTTACGGTAACATTGAACATGCTTACGTGGTGAAATGTGCTCCTGTGATCGGACGATCAGACCATAAGGTGGTCCATCTCTTACCTATGTACAGACCATAAGGTGGTCCATCTCTTACCTATATACAGACCATAAGGTGGTCCATCTCTTACTTACATAGAGACCATAAGGTGGTCCATCTCTTGCCTACGTACAGACCATAAGGTGGTCCATCTCTTGCCTAAGTACAGGTACAGACCATAAGGTGGTCCATCTCTTACCTACGTACAGACCATAAGGTGGTCCATCTCTTGCCTACGTACAGGTACAGACCATAAGGTGGTCCATCTCTTGCCTACGGACAGGTACAGACCATAAGGTGGTCCATCTCTTGCCTACGTACAGACCATAAGGTGGTCCATCTCTTGCCTAAGTACAGGTACAGACCATAAGGTGGTCCATCTCTTACCTACGTACAGACCATAAGGTGGTCCATCTCTTGCCTACGTACAGGTACAGACCATAAGGTGGTCCATCTCTTACCTATGTACAGACCATAAGGTGGTCCATCTCTTGCCTAGGTACAGACCATAAGGTGGTCCATCTCTTACCTACATACAGACCATAAGGTGGTCCATCTCTTGCCTACGTACAGGTACAGACCATAAGGTGGTCCATCTCTTACCTACGTAGAGACCATAAGGTGGTCCATCTCTTGCCTACGTACAGGTACAGACCATAACGTGGTCCATCTCTTGCCTACGTACAGGTACAGACCATAAGGTGGTCCACCTCTTACCTACGTACAGACCATAAGGTGGTCTCCCTCTTACCTACGTACAGACCAAAGGTGGTCCACCTCTTACCTACGTACAGACCATAAGGTGGTCCATCTCTTGCCTACGTACAGACCATAAGGTGGTCCAACTCTGGCCTACGTACAGACCATAAGGTGGTCTATCTCTTATCTACGTACAGACCATAAGGCGGTCCATCTCTTACCTACATACAGACCATAATGTGGTCCATCTCTTGCCTATGTACAGACCATAAAGTGGTCCATCTCTTGCCTACGTACAGTCGTACAGACCATAAGGTGGTCCATCTCTTGCCTACGTACAGACCATAAGGTGGTCCATCTCTTGCCTATGTACAGACCATAAGGTGGTCCATCTCTTACCTACGAATAGACCAAAGGTGAAACGAATGCCAGTTCCTTGCAAGATGTTAAAACCAGAACGGCGGAGGATAACGAACGTTTGAAGGGCTGTTTCCTATGCACAGACTGGGATGTATTTTTCGACTCTTGTGACGACCCTGATGAATTTACTGAGACGATCACAGATTATGTGAAGTTCTGTGAGGACCTCGTGACCTCAGAGAGAACCAATCGCATGTTTCCCAATAACATACCTTGGGTTACCGCTGAAGTGAAGACCTGTTTGATGAAGAAGAAGCATGCATTCCTGAAGAAGGATGACTCGGCCCTCAGGGTGGCGAAGAATGAATTGCGCTCTGTCATCGGCAGGTGTAAACGGTCGTACAAGGATAAGATTGAAGAACAACTACACGACGGTGATGCTCGTACCACTTGGAGGGGACTCAGGCATATGATAGGAATGGATGAGAGGCTCAATGATGGAAGATTGCCCACGAAGGTTCCAGATTCCAAATTTGTGGATGAATTGAGTGAATTTTACGCGAGATTTGATGTTCCAGGAAACCGAGTAAAATGTGAAGCGCTCTGTGAGGATCTAGATACTCGAGCGTGTCCCACACCTGTAATTTTTGAACCTGATGTCATGAGGTGTTTTAGGGCGTTGAGTAAAAGGAAGACTTGTGGTCCAGATGGCATTAAGTCTTATATTGTGAAAGAGTTCTGTTAAGAACTTAGTAATGTTTTTACTCGATTGTTTCTGTTACTTTTGGCCACTCATACTGTTCCTATTTGTTGGAAAAAGTCCATTATTACTCCCGTGCCAAAAAAGGTTCACCCAAGGCAGCTCAATGATTATAGACCTGTTGCCCTTACCTCCATCTTGTGTAAATGTATGGAGAAATTGATAGTGAAGTTTATAACATCAGACGTAACTCCTAAACTGGATCCTTTACAATTTGCATTCAAAGCAAGACGAGGTGTTGAAGATGCCTGGCTCACTTTACTTCATCTAATCACAAGTCACCTTGACCAGAATGGAACCGATGTACGTGTGTTATTTATTGATTTCTCGTCAGCCTTTAACACGATGCAGCCATTTACCCTTCTTAAAGTGTTGAGTGACCTGTACCTGAACCCCCATATCATACTCTGGGTGGAAAGTTTTTTTCCGAGACCGTCCTCAGCAGGTGAGGGTGGATGGTTGCTTATCAAAGTTATCAATGTTGAATACTGGTGCTCCACAAGGCTGTGTATTGTCACCTCTACTGTTCAGTTTGTACACCAATGGATGTGTGGCTCTCAAAGAAGTTTGTAACTTTATTAAGTATGCAGAGGATATCGTCATTGTTGGCTGTCTTTCCGATCAATCATCTTTTGTATCTTCACCTCGATGAGATTGACACATTGAACAAGTGGTGTGGGGACTTTTGTCTTACTCTGAATGTGGACAAAACAAAAGAGATGATTTTGGACTTTCGGGAAGGTCACAATCACGAGCCTGTAACCATAAATGGTGATAAGGTGGAAATTGTTAACAAATTTAAATACCTGGGCACCTTTATTGATAACAAGCTAACTTTTGATGTAAATACTGATGCTGTGTACAAGAAATCAATGCAAAGATTGTATCTTCTCAGGAAGTTGAATTCATTTGGTGTTTGCTCTCGTGTGATGCGGATGTTAACAAATTCCTTACTGATCAGTGTTTTGTTATTTAATTTGATTTCCTGGTCCAGTTATCTTGATGTGCGGAATAAGTCACGATTGAGAAAGGTCATTACACTGGCATTTAAAGTGGGTGGGCCTTCAACCAGTCTGGAGTCTCTACACTTGTGAGCATTGAAAAGGAAGGCAGTGCAGGTGTGGACTGATGAAAGTCATTTCTTGAACGGACTTTTTGAAAAACTGCCATCAGGGAGATGCTTTCGTGTAAGGAGGATGAAGAAGAACATTTTCCAAAGGTCATTTTTACCATGTGCAATTCAAATGCTAAATTCAAATTCCTCGACATTTTGCTGTTCGGTCAATCTTCCATATTTTATATTTATTTTATATTTGAAATCTTTTTATTTTGTTTTCTTATTCCCTTTGTGTTTTAATGATGGTCAACTTACGGTGTCACCAAAGAATAATTTCCCTGAATATGGGAAAATAAAGATTTATTATTATATTTGGACCACTTTTACATGTTGTACACAAAAGGAAAAAAACAAATGTTTTTTGTGTCTGAAAATTTTATTTTAAGGACCACATGCTTAAAAATACACACTTGTAATATAATATACACTTGCCTCAATTTTGACGTCATAATACATCTTTGGTGTGTGTGTGGGGGAGGGAGGGGGGATGTGTGTGTGTGTGAGGTGGGGAATGGGTGTGTGTGGGGGTGTGTGTGTGTGTGTGTGGGGGGGGGGGATGGGGGGGAAGATGTGTATGTGTGTGTGTGTGTGTGTGTGTGCGAGGTGGGGAATGGGGGTGTGTGCGTGTGTGTGTGTGTGGGGGGGGGGGGGGGGGATGGGGAGGATGTGTGTGTGTGTCGGGGTCGGGGGAAGATGTGTATGTGTGTGTGTGTGTGTGTTTGTGTGGATATGTGTGTGTGTGTGTGGGGATATGTGTGTGTGTATATATATGTGTGTAGGTGTGTGTGTGTATGTGGGGATGTGTGTGTGTGTGTCTCAGGGGGGGAGGGGGGAAGGTGTGTGTGTGTGTGTGTGTGTGTGTATCGGGGTTTTATCCAAGGGGGTTGTGTCAAAGCATGTCCAATGAAAGTGGGGTTTCATCAAAAGCGGGGTTGTATGAAAGCGGGAAGCCGGAGTAAACCGGTCATCACTGTCAGCAGTTGTAAAGCAGTTATTTTTCAATGTATATATTTTTGGTATTCAAAATCGATGATCGTGTAAGAGCTAAAATCTCCGGATATTTTTACCCTTTTGTGTCCCTGGGGTCTTTTAGGTCCTCCTGCTCTTTTCGCACCTCTGGAGGGTGGCTGCTCACCAGCATCTCAGGTCATCCCCCATCAAAAACAACTATATTTTGCTTGGTGAGTTAGCTAGACAAACACGACGGACAAAACACCACAATAAGTTAAGGTTAACAGTAAAAATTACATAAAAACACAACCAAGATGAAAAGATACAGTGCCTTCAGAAAGTATTCACCCATTGACTTTTTCACTTTTTGTTGCATTACAGCCTGAATATAAAATGGATGGAAAAAGGGGGATAGGTTCCCGACTGTTCGTGATTCATAGGGGAAAATCAAAAATCTCGAATATGCCCACAAAAGCCTTAAAAGTCGAAGCAAACCGCGAGTCGAATTTAAAACTTTGAAAACTTTTCACAAGTTTAGTGAAAAAACGCAAATGTCGATTGGGATGGTGGGGGAAGGTTTTTGCGCACATACAACTGTTTCATGCGTGACAAGTGGAAGATGCTTTTCGAACTGTTATGTGCATGTGGAAGAGTTCACCGGAATCTCAAGATAACTGTGTCCCATTTAACTCGCGTCTAAACGTCGGAATTTGCGAGATTGTTGACCAAGCTTATTCGACCTTGCTCAGTCTCTGCCTACAAAGCAGTAAACAAAGGATATGTTTTTGATTCCATGTGTATTATAAAGGTCTCTCTGTTCTCTGAAAATGTATAAAAGTGAATGCAAATTAAAATTCAGGGTCGTCATTGGTGTTCGGCTGCATGGAGCTGAAACCAATGCGAACCATGGTGCCATGTATATAGTCTTGTATCTGAATAAATGTCTTGTATATCTTGGTCCGACTCAAGAAGGGGCTCATTCCGACCCGGGGGGAAATGGGGCAAAAGGGTAGAGCCTCGACATGCACAGCTGGTGGGAAATGGTTTAAGAGTGGCTGGACCTGGTTTTACGCGTGGCACGTGGAAGTTGCTTTCAGAAGTGATGTGCGCGCAGCTGGTGGGAAATGTATTTTCATTCGGGAAAATGTCAAAGTTTTTACGAACACAAATGCACATGACTATCGTTTTCATTAAATTCTTACAAATACAATTCCAAAAGTTTAGCTTCCTCTTTTGCTGCGAGTGTCATGTTACTTTATCGAAAACGAACAGTTTGTGCTTCGATCTTGCTTGATTCCCAAAGCCCGTCATGACCCCGGCAATAGTTGCCGTTTTAACTGTACAAGCTTCAAGGATGATACGGTATTCTGTTTTATCTTACGAAGATAAATGTTGAGTTTAAATTGCCTCATCACAAATGTACTGGTATCACAGCCTTGTGTTAGGTTTCACAAACTTTTGTGAAAAAAAAAACCACTTTTGCACTTTGTGAAAGGACTTGCAGAGGATACGCGCTGTAAAGAACTCGCTGGGGAAGGTTGGCTTTGTGAGGACTCGTTGCGAGAGGGCTTGGTGAGAGGACTGGCCAGGAGAACTTCGTTGAAAGAGAACTTTCAGAGGATACGCGCACTGCAAGAGGACTTACCCGATTTGCGCTCTGTGAGAGGACTCCTGCGGGAGAGGCGCTTTGCCATTGAACTGTATTGGGAGCGCATATAGCGCCGGTTCTTCTATTACGTACGTGGCCCTGACCGCAAGTATAACCGCCAAGCCCGGTTCATCTATTACGTACGTGACCATGGTCGCAGGTAACCGCCCAGCCAGCCTTACCTTTCGCCCCACATTTAATCCCATGTGCACCAACGATCCGCGGGGAGCTTCTGCCGCCCTGACCATCTTTTTCGCGGTGTGAGTCGGGGACCGGAGCGAACTGCCTGGACGCCATCATCCCTGGACCATCAACCTGACCATCTACAGCCCCGTGTGAGTGTGTCTGAGTGTGAAACGGGCCCGTGTCCAGGGGAAAAGTTAAGACTGTAATAAGGCTGCACTGTGTGTTCTTCTTCTTGATCATTGTACATAGTGAATAAACCAACCTGTTCTTCCTGTCTTTCCTAATTCGACCGTATCAGTGTTTTCCTCCATTGGGTAAGCGTGGCACGATTAGAACAGCGGGTTTAGTCATCGTTAACGGCTCGGGTCGTGGTTCGCTATCGCTCGGTGTTTCCACCTACAACCGTGATTCGGGCGGGGTTTATTTCCTTGCTTCCTGGGCAGCGTTGGTAATTAGGTATTAGCGATTAGTCCTATGACCGACCCTACTCAACGCTGTCCGGAAGTGACGTCATAGCCCTGGATCCCGTCGGCAAGTAAAATCAAGGGGACTAATCCCCCCTTGGTAAGGGGAAAGGCCGACACTGAGATCCGCAACAATATATTCTATAATATTTTAATTAAAAGGAACTATTCCTTTTAACTGCTTCGAACTTGTGGAGTCAAAACTTCAGCCAAACTCTGGAACTGATCCGAGCAGGCAGGTTGCCCCCAACAACCGTTTGCCTTTAGCCTAATTTATGACCCGTCAGTTCAAAAGCTCTGAGTAAATAGTTGCTAGGCTAGTAAGTTCTATAGAACACAATTAAAGCTGATTACTTTATGTATTAATGGAGATCAAGCAAGCAATTAAAACAATTAAAACTTAAGTGTTTGCAACAACAGGTCGAGGCTCAAGAAAATCCATTCAATTACACAAATAATTAATTTTCTTCAACATCATGCACACATTCAAGGCACCCAGCGCCAGAGGCAGCTCAGCAACCCCAAAACATCACTGAACCTCCTCCATGTTTAACTGCAGAGAAAGTGTTATTTTCTATGAAGGCTTTATTTTGTTTTCTGTAAACATAGAGATGATGTGCTTTATCAATAAGCTCTAATTTGGTCTCATCTGTCTTCAGGACATTCTCCCAGAGGGATTTTGGCTTGTTTGGGTGTGTTTTGGCCAACTCCAGTTGGGCTTTCTTATGTCTCTCTCTCTCTCAGCAGTGGGGCTCTCCATCCAACCCACTTCCATAGAGTTGGCGACGGATGGTGTGAGTTGAAACTGTTCTACCTTGTCTCTGAAGGTCAGCTTGAATCTGATTGGCAATTGATCGAGGTGCTTTCTCCATCATTTCAACAATCCTTTGCTGCAATCTTCAATCAAGTTTCCTTTTGCGGCCACGTCCAGCGAGGTTGGCTACAGTGCCATGGGCCTTATAAACTTCCTGATAACATTGCGTACGGTGGACACATGAAGAACAAGGTCTCTGGAGATGGACCTGAAGCCTTGAGATTGTCCATGCTTGGCTAAAATCTTGTGTCTGACCTCCTCAGACAATTCTCTGGTTTTATTTCTTTTCTCCATGCTCATTGCGGTACACGTAGTGACACAAAGCAGCAGAATTTCCTTTTCTCCATTCAAACTGGTTGAATGAGTGATTTTTATATTGCAGGCACCTGCAACCCACCACAGTTGAGTTAAATTCCAAAGTAAAGGAGAATTATCTGCTTGAAATCTAATTATTTCTAACAACAACAACAACAACAACAACAACAACAACAACAACAAGCATGTTAAGGCCATTTTCCCTGCTAGAGCGGGTCACAGGCTCTAGTCCCATCATCTTTCGCAATTTATCATTTGTCTTCCTCTCTCTCAACGATACTCCCACATCCACCGAACCATTCGCATTTCCACCCTTTCCAGCCTTCGTTGCTTTCCAGCCATTACCCATGTCTCGCTCCCATAAATCATAACACTTCTCACACATGCAGCATACACCTTTCCCTTAAGCTTCAACGACACTCCCCTCCTCGTCAGCATGCCACTCAGTCCCCGAAACTTCTTCCATGCACATCTCACTCCAGCAACCGTTGCTGAGTCTGATCCACCTTCTCCATTCAGCATGTCTCCGAGGTAGCAAAATGTTTTCACACCTTCCAGCTTCAAGCCGTCTCCAAGATCCAACTCAACATTTCCTCCATCTGCAGCTCCCTCTGTGCACACCTTACACTTGAATGTGGCTGCCACACTGGTTAATGACCCTCTCAAACCACTACATTTTTGATGAACTCACTCACCGCACATTCGCACATCACTGGCAACTCACCGCACATCACTGGCAACGGTACCCGCCCTACGGGCGGGGCTTCAATTGGGAAGCCGAAATGAAAAGGCAAAATATCAGAAATTGAAGGCAGAAATTTTTTATTTCAAACAATTCATATAAACATCCATCAAATCATATCACACGTAAATCATCCCACATTATTGGTTCATTGTGGTGTGATTGTGTTTCATTGTGATGTTTGTGCAGAGACGGGCGGTGTGTACAAAGGGCAGGGACTTAATCTACGCGAGCTGATGACTCGTGCTAACTGGGAATTCCTCGTTCGTGGGACACTGTCTCAAGCCCCAGTCCCCATCACGGATGGGGCTCAGCGGTTTACCCGAGCATGACGGCGAAGGGCAAGGTACACACTGGCCCGTCCAGTGTAGCGCACGTGCGGCCCCGGACATCGAAGGGCATTAAACGTTCATTAAACATTAAACGTTCATTAAAGGATTACAAAACGAAAAACATTACGAAATTACGTTCACACCATCACGTCAAACACTACCGTGAACACATACATCGTCACAACATCGTCACAATGAACGTTATGCGAACGCGAATGTTATGCGGGAGTCCAAACCTGAGAGTGCTGGAGACCAAAGCTGAAATTGGAAAAACTAAATAGCCTATTTTACTCCCATGGGTCCCAGGATTACCCACCCAAAATATATTTGCGATCGGTTCAGCAGTTTTTACGGTACCTTTGAACAGACAGACGGACATTTGGTGAATTATAGTAAGATTAGACATCAAATAAATAACTATGAATGCATATATGTAATTGTATGTATTTATTTACACAAACAACACACACAACAGTCATTTTATGGCCATTTTCCCTGCTGGAGCGGGGGTTAGCCTTGCGGGCCCCATGACAATCTTCTCCATTTTGCCCTATTTTCTGAATCTCCCCTTGTTAACCCCCTTGCCCACATTTCTTCTTGCACCACCTTTAGCCCATCCTCTGCCTCCTTCTACAGACTTGGCATTTAATATGGAATATATTTTTTTTCTCGACTTGGGTTTACTTTCTTAACTCAGTATATCAATCTGGTGAGTTTCTTTTACACTTTGGTGATTTATTTGTTAAAAGAACCATGTCACTGATTGTCTGTCGCAGCAAGAGGTCAACAACAGGATTATATCACAGATGGCGTGGCAAAATGTACAGGCAGGTGCATTTGACGATTGGCTTCACAGTCGGGTATACAAGGGTTGTTGCGTTCTGTATTAGTGGAAAACAACTGCTGCACGTCTCCAAAAGTTATTGCCGCTTCCTATGGAGATGGTCCGTCAACTCGACAATGCTGTTTGTCATGGAGTGGTGGCTTTACGAAATTACGGCATGAAACAGTGTGCTATTGCTCGGCAGTATGGCATCACTCAAGGTCAGGTGTCAAAGATCCTGAAACGAAATGCTCAGAGGGGTGTCCCTACTCCAATACCGAGGCCAGGACGTCCCCACAGAACCACAAGGAGGGATGATCGCCAGCTGCACCGGTTAGTCTGCCATGGCCGTACCAAGTCAGCTAATCGGCTTAGGGCTGAGTGGCAGCAACTGACAAATGTGCCTGTATCCAGAAGGCTAGTCAACCAACGACTGGTTCAAGCAGGCTATCGTGCCAGGCGTCCCCCGAGAAAGCCACGCCTGACCAGACAACACCGCCCGCGCCGATTGCAGTGGGCCAGAGAGCACCGTCAATGGCAGCCAGGACACTGGAATCACGTGATCTTCAGTGACGAGTCTAGATTTCTGGTCTATCGTCAAGATGGCCCGTCCAAGTGTGCAGACAAGTGCATGAAGCCTACAACAAAGATTGTATAGTGCCAAGAGTCCAAGCTGGAGGTGGTAGGGTGACCGTTTGGGCTGCTTTTCATGCAGGGGGCAAAATTGACCTGGTTGTTCTGAATGGAAACCTGAACCAGTTCAAGTACAGGGCCATTCTGGAAGAAACATTGCTTCCATTTGCTCGTGCAGCCTTTCGAGGAAATTTTGTCTTCCAAGATGGCAATGCACGGCCTCATCGTGCTCGCATGATCCAACACTTTCTTGCTGACCGTGGTGTGGAGCATATGGAGTGACCTGCCATGTCCCGGGATATGAATCCGATGGAGAACTTGTGGGCAGAATTAACGCGTCAAATCGACCACTTGGACCAGCAGCCGACCTCTGTGCATGAATTGCAACAGGCTATTGTCACTGCATGGCAAGCGATTCCTGTCCAAACCTTGGCAAATCTCATGAACAGCATGCCTCAACATGTACGTGCTCTCCTGAATGCTCGTGGGGGTTACATGAAGTACTGAACTGTAATTTTACTGTCCGTAATCCCAGTCGTAATTTAACTTTTGTTAAAAAAAAAATTTGGCTAATGTGCAAAATAAAGAGATACTTCTGGAAAACGTACTAACACAGTACTGTCCATGAATTGAGTTCGATATCAGTTTACATCACTTTCAAGGATCAATTTATTTGTTTTGAAATGTCAAATGTGGTTTTTGTTTCTTTTAAAGGTAACATTAACAAAATCTATAATAAATTCAACATAATTCCAATGAACTTTTGGTTCTAAGACATCTTGAAAAGTAAGTTCACCCCCACCAAAAAAATATTCCATATTAAATGCCAAGTCTATATATTCATTTCCATCACTCTTCTCGACCAGTCACTTTCATCCTTCCTCAACACATGACCAAATCATCTCAACCCATTTCTCTTCACAGCATCCATCACAGGCTCTATTCCCATCATCTTTCGCAATTCATCATTTATCTTCCTCTCTCTCAAAGATACTCCACACATTCACCGAACCATTCGCATTTCCACCCTTTCCAGCCTTTGTTGCTGCTCTACGTTCATGACCCATGTCTCGCTCCCATAAATAATAACACTTCTCTCACATGCAGCATACACCTTTCCCTTCAGCTTCAACGACACTCCCCTCCTCGTCAGCACGCCACTCAGTTCCAGAAACTTCTTCCATGCACATCCACTCTCGCAACCGTTGCCGAGTCTGATCCACCTTCTCCATATAGCATGTCTCCTAGGTCGCAAAACGTTTTCACAGACTCCAATATCCAACTCAACATTTCCTCCATCTGCAGCTCCCTCTATTTTATGTATGAATGATCGTATTAAGGCCATTTTCCCCGCTAGAGCGGGGGTTAGCCTTGCGGGCCCCATGACGATCATGGTTCCCTGTTTGAGGCAATATTTTTATGGCCGGATGCCCTTTCTGACGCCCCTCTATTTTATATATGTATGTATTCATTTATGGATTTATTTGTTTATGTATGTATTAATGTATGTATGTATGTATCAATGTATGTATTAATTTATGTATGTATGCATCAATGTATGTACGTATCAATGTATGCATGTATGTATTAATTTATGGATTTATTTGTTTATGTATGTATGTATGAATGTATGTATGTATGTATCAATGTATGTATTAATTTATGTATGTATGTATCAATATATGTATGTATGTATGTATGTATTAATTTATGCATTTATTTGTTTATGCATTTATTTGTGTATGTATGTATGTTTCAATGTATGTATTTATGCATCAATGTATGTATGTATGCATCAATGTATGTACGTATCAATGTATGCATGTATGTATTAATTTATGCATTTATTTGTTTATGTATGTATTCATGTATGTATGTATTAATTTATACATTTATTTGTTTATGTAAGTATTAATGTATGTATGTGTGTAATTATTTATTGATGTATGTACTTATTTATTATTTCCTAATGGTTAAGATTCCTGGAGGAATCTGTACAATGTACATACAACATGATTACGTACAGGAAAAGGACTCCAGGAGACGTTACGAGGAAATTCGGAGACAAACAAGGAAGTTTGAAAGTGAACTACTCCCAACTCCAACGACCTTCCGAACTCGACCTTCAGGATTAGCTCGTCAACAACACGTGACCTTTGCACACAGCAGATAAAGCTTTAACCAGTTCCATCATGTACCAACTAGTCGGGACATGGCACATGACCTTGCAATAAACGTGGGACGTTTGGTTATGTCGTGCACAATAGTCCGTTTGCCACGTGTATATGTTATAGGTAGTGACCTTGTTGTTGTGAGAGGTGTGGTGAAAATGCCAAAACCAACCCAACCAACCATGCCAACCAAATGCCAACCAAAGTTGAACCCAGGTGTGATGCTCACCTAAACCGCTGGGCGGTGTCTATAAGACCTCGGACGTCCGCGACTCGAGGCCACTCCTGCGACTTTATACAATGACATGTAGAATTGAATGGTACGTACCCACTTATATTCTAGGCTTGCTTGCATTGACTGATATATCCAATCTTTCTCATATGATGCCTTGATCCTGACATATACATATTGCATGGTGTATTTTACAGGATGATGTAAAGATATTATTGAGATTAAACCTATCTATGGGACGAGTTGTGGATTTGGTTGATTTTCACAACACTTAATCTCAATAATTTCTTCGGAAATGGCGGGACACGAGTCTGGCGATGGCCGGTTGAACGCAGATCTCAGACGAGCGTTTCCCGACATTCTCCGCGCTCCTGCGAGGCCCACCTCGGAGAAGAATGACCGGCGGAGGACCCGTCGAGCTAGCTCCAGCAACGGAGCTCCGACTACTCTCGCTGCCGGCCTGCCTCCAAAGGACCGAATGCGATGGGACCTCGCAAGCCTTTTGCGGGACCGCGTCGTCAAAGCGTGACCTGCTCTCCTGAGACCCGAACGCCAGAGCAGGCATGACGGACTCCGGCAAGATGCCTGGAGAACGATGCTACTGGGCAACGTCCTGCGGCCGAAACCCCGTCGGAACAACGGACCCGCTTGGAGCCGCCGGCCTACCCGACCGATCGCAGCTCGGAAGCGCTAACGGCCCCGTCCGAGAGAATCATCCTAGATATGCGTGCCTCGGCCCGAGATGAGATTCCCACGTGAGTGATCACGTCTCCCGTGTCGGCCATGCCTCCACACGGCCGGCACACTCCGACCACTCGCTACTCGGTGGAACCATCACCTCCGCGCGAATCGCGCACTGCTCGTCGGAATCACGCCGTCACGACCGGCTCACTCCGACCGCTCGCTACTCGGTGGCCCATCTCCTCCGCGCGAATCGCGCACTGCCACGCGAATCGCGCACTGCTCGTCGGAATCACGCCGTCACGACCGGCTCACTCCGACCACTCGCTACTCAGTGGCCCATCTCCTCCGCGCGAATCGCGCACTGCCGCGCGAATCGCGCACTGCTCGTCGGAATCACGCCGTCGCGACCGGCTCACTCCGACCACTCGCTACTCGGTGGCCCATCTCCTCCGCGCGAATCGCGCACTGCTCGTCGGAATCACGCCGTCACGACCGGCTCACTCCGACCACTCGTTATTCGGTGGAACCACCTCCTCCACGCGAATCGTCGTGCACTGCACCCATCGCGTGCTAGTACTCTGGGCGGCCCACGAATCCATTCCGATTCCGATCACCTCCTCGCCGCGAAGCCTCACGTTGCTCCCTTCGCGGCGCGGGTCCTCCTCGGCGAGGCCGGCGATTCCTATCGCTGCTCGCCGGAATCACCTCCTACGCACGGATCGTGCGCGCTGCACCCATCGCAGGCCCTCTCTGCGACGCCGGCGATTCCTATCGCTGCTCGTCGGAACCCCTCTTACGTGCGAATCACGCACCGCACTGTCGCTGGATGGAATCCCTACTATGCACGACGCGCCAGTTGCGCGTGCCGCATCTTCGCTGGATGGACCCCTTCGCATGCGATTCCTCTCGCAGGCCCTACTCCACGAGGCCGGCGAACTCCGCTGCCCGGAATCGCCTCAACGGAGGCTCGCTTGGCACCATGCGAGGACTCGTCGCAGCACGGATGAGTTTCTAAGGACGTCGAGCGGGACCTTCATAGCCTTTCACGACACTCGGGGTTATGCTTATGATGGTTGATCGTATACATGTGTATTCTATAAGATGATCGTTCTTCTTCGTCCTTTGTATTTACCTGATGTGTTGTTCCCGATCTTCAAAACGGCGTATTCGTTAAACACCTGCGACCATGGTACACCGACTGCTTTCATTCCTTTTCCACACCCCGCGTTTCACCCAATTAATTTAATATGATAAACTGTTGGATTGAATTAATGTGGTGTTGGTGTAGAGCAGGCTTGACGGACCAAATGGCCTCTTCATCCTTCATGCTTTGACCCGTCAGCAAAACAAACGAGACGCTACATCAGGTCGTGCAGTCTATCGCTGCCCAGCATGCACGCCATCTCGACTCGGCGTGCTCGCCCCTCGACTCGGCGGGCTCACCCGCACTGGAGCAACAGGCCGAGCTCGCCTTTCGGTTTCCCTCGTACGCGGTGCGCCCTAGATATTACTTTCGCCCGTCGGCCGGGTTCGTATTCCGTATACCGATCTCGAGCTCGCTCGAATGCTGCTGCCCAATGGACGCGAGACTTTAGATTTCGGAATTGATGACGTCATCGACTATATCACGCGTTTGCTTTACAGCGTCATTAACGTAATGCTTTACAGCGTAAATTGCTTTACAGCGTCATTGCGTGCTTCCCGCGATCTCATCGGGGATTCGTTTACATTTCCCTGTACCTTGGTAAACTACGTACCACATGTCCTTAACGTAAACGACGTAAACAACGTAACGCGGCGCTACCTCAGGGTCGCGCGCCAGCGCCGTTTAGGGAGTTCACGGTGACCTCGTGAAACGGTGACATTGAGCGTTGCGCCCGACTCCCTTGTCACCTGCGCGTGTAACGGGGCACCGTACTGTCTGCTCGCCCTTGACTCTGGGCTCGTTGTTATCGGACAGAGCTCTTGGCTCGTACATTTCGAGCCTGCGAGACGCCTCGTCTGATTCCATTTTCCCTCTGCCCCGGACTGACTGTGACTCAGCCTGACCCAGACGGTGAAGGTCGTCTGTCTTCGGTTTGCAGCGCGCTACTGCGACCTCGGTGGGGGGGGGGGGGGGGGGGGGGTGGGATCGGGTGCTCGTTAATCTTACGGTTTGTGGATATGTCCAAGGGCTATGACCATGTTGCTAATCTGCAGCGCTTCCTCGAGGTCGCGCTGGTATCACTTACCTATGCACGTGGATACGTGCAAATACTCCCTACGCACGTGCAAATACTCCCTACGCACGATGGATTAATTTCTGGGGTACACCGTGACCCATGGCTCTGTCGCTCCGGGTAAGGAGCGTCTGCCACCTTTGCTCGACATGGCCCCTCCCTGTGATCGGGCCACCTCGCCCCTTGAGGGGGCCCTTGAGGGGGCACGCCTCCCACCTCGCCCCTTGTGGGGGCCCAGGATGGACATTTGGAGTCCATGGATGGTCGATCCGAGCCATTCCATGAAGGTGTTGAATGGATGGATTGGTCGGTCAGCCGTGGATGGACAGTCCATCCGGGACGATGGCTGTCTTTGGGTCTCTGTGCCATTGCGTCCGTGGATGGTCGATCCTTCCGCGGTCCGGCTGGATCCGTGCCATGCAATGATGGCGTTGCGTGGATGGAGCGGTCGGACATCCGGGGATGGCCAATCCATCCGGGACATCTAGCATGACAATCATCTCGACATCTAGACTATCCATCCGGGACAACGCTGGGACAAACATGGTTTGTTCAGCCGGGACTCTCTCTCGGTCTGCCGATCTTCTCCGATCCTCCGCGCACGCTGTACATCTGGCCAGGATGCCATATGCATCCCGGGGGATTCTGCGCGCTTCGCTGGAGAGGCGCGTTTCGGTCGTTTTGTGCGTCGTCGTAATCAGCCGTGCCGGTCGTCCAGGCAGCCTTCAGAGGCCGCTCGTGTCTCGTGCGATCGCTGCCAACGGTAGCTTCGCGTGCCGAAACAAGAGTTTGTAATGCGTATGTACCCTTGGGAGCCAAGGATCTAACGTGGATCGACCATGTACCCATGGGAGCCATGGCAGGTACAGACTTACTGTAATGGACTTACTGTAATGGCCTCCTGTCATGTAATCTTACTTACTGTTACAGCTTACTGTAAAGAGGCTTACTGATTTACACATCTTCCACATCGACACATCTGCCTGTAATGAGTTGCATTGCGACGAATGGACATTCGCTCTTCGACAAGGTACACCTCACATGCAAGGTACACCTTATGTAATGAGTTGCATATCGACAAGGTACACCTTGACAGCGAGCACACCCAAGGTACACCATATCCAGCACATAGGCCTGTGAGACTAGACTATTGTGACCCACAGGCTCATCGTCTACCAGTATCGGACATGTTTGCTAACCAGGCTATGAGTGCGCCTCGGGAACATCTGCCGTCCCTCCCTTCGCCTGATACACCCCTGCCTGAAGCGGTGAGGGCACTGAGGTGCCCCTCCGACACCTGCCTCCAGCGGCTACTCCGAAGCAGGGGACTCCGGGTTTGGGGACGTCGTACCCGGTAGTTTCCGAACCTGTGCTGTAATAATGATAATGGAGTTATTTCATACAGCGCTTTCCAGGGAGCCCTGAAGACGCTTTGACAGAGTGCGAAACATAAAACAATTGCGCAAAGACAAGAATCAATAGGAATATTTCTTTGACACCCCAATAATGATATATATGCTGACGCGCGCTTGCTTCCTGCCTCGTGGCAGCATAGTTCTAACGGCGGGGAGAATGTGGTGAAAATGCCAAAACCAACCCAACCAACCATGCCAACCAAATGCCAACCAAAGTTGAACCCAGGTGTGATGCTCACCTAAACCGCTGGGCGGTGTCTATAAGACCTCGGACGTCCGCGACTCGAGGCCACTCCTGCGACTTTATACAATGACATGTAGAATTGAATGGTACGTACCCACTTATATTCTAGGCTTGCTTGCATTGACTGATATATCCAATCTTTCTCATATGATGCCTTGATCCTGACATATACATATTGCATGGTGTATTTTACAGGATGATGTAAAGATATTATTGAGATTAAACCTATCTATGGGACGAGTTGTGGATTTGGTTGATTTTCAATACAAGAGGTGTATTGTTTTTTGATGGTTTCTCACTAATATAGGTCTAAAGAGAAAATTTCGCTTGCTTGCCAGATTGGCAACCTTGGGGAAATCTCTTAATTTGCATAAATCCAAAATGGCCGCCTAGGATGGCGGTGGATTATGACTTTTTAACCAATTAAGTTACAATCGCATATGATATGTGTTTTCCATATATTTTTGACCTCAGGAATCGATATCTGGAGTCGGTTTTGTGATTTGGGATAAAATTCAGGGGTTAAATGAATTTTTAAAAAAATGAGCAACACGTTTATTCATTAAATTTTACAAATTATAATGCACAACATAAATCAATGAAATAAGATTGGCTAATAATAATTTTATATAAATAAAAAAAAAATCAATCAATTTACTGCACAACCTGGAATAAAATATTGTTACGCAACTGTGATTAACACCACAGTTACGGATGGCCGATTTGCGAGACTTTAACTCCCGAGGCGAAAACTCAATGGCGGATTCAAGCTCAACACAAAGTTAAGCGCGCGGAATGGCGCACGGCGAAGCTCCCCCCCCGCCGCCTTATCTATTACAATCAAACACCCAGGAAACTGCGTTCAGATATATATATAAAATAATACAAGGATTTATTATGGAAAAGTAAAGCCAGTGAAAAAGCCCGCCGGTAAATCTAATAAATCGAATAAGCCTAAATTGGGATCCCAGACACAACAGACATCAAACACGATACGAGGGAGGTGAATACGAAAATAACACGTCTCGTCGTTCAAAATGTACGCGGATGCGGCTTATCTTGTCTGTCTTTCGTCGTCTTTGTGGCGGCCGTCCAACACCGCTCCTTTCGGCCCGATCGCACACCACGAGGTCCCTCGCTCCAAGTTCCACAAGGCCTCCTCCAAGCACCACGCGTCCGACGCAGGCCAGCGGCTCCACACGAGGCCGATCTCCACAAGGTCCGTGCACCAAAGGTTCGACGTAAGCTGCACAAAGCAAGCGAACTCCACTTGGCTCGACTCTCTTTTGGGAGTGCTGGCAGCCAAGTGCCAACTGCCAACGAACTGCGACCAACGAACCTCGAACTGCTCACGAACTGTTGCGAACTCCCGTGTGCTCTGTGTGCTACCGAACTCTCTCTCTGCGAACTGCCACTGTTCCACGAACTGCCTCAACTCCCAACTCTTCAACCAACTGTCTCCGAACTCTCAACTCTGTGTGCTCGGTGTGCGAACGAACTCTCCCTCTGCGAACTGCCGACTCCCCAAATGGCGTCCGACCGTCGCTAATATTGGTGGCCGATGACGTCACATTGGCGCACTCCTCAGCCAATCACAGCCTCCCAACTCGCCGGCTCGCCCCGGCCACGCCCTCTGCGGCATGCTCCACTCTCGCTCACCGACCCCCGCGGTCCTTGTGTAACACGTGCCAGGCGAGGTTTGTAGGCCTTGGAGGTGTAAACGGTGGCGGTGTTTTTGGCCTGATGGTGTCCATTTATTACGAAGTCATTGTCAGGGAAAGGAATTATTTAATGTTGCGCTAAGGACCTAACTAATGTTTATGTGGTTTGCAGTGCCATAATGGACAAAGGTTTGACTACTAGGTGAGACTCACAGGGGCGTTACCTTTAACCCCTCACTATTTAACACTCGAATCTCCAGGTAGATCCACAATCATACATCTTACCCCGACAAACGCCTAAACATCAATAACTTATTACATGTAGAGTCCCTGTCACGACAGCCGAATACCTACCTATTCAGATCTACCTAGCTCTAGATGTTGCTCTACCAAATTCATAACACAGCCCCCCCCCCCCGGAACCGTAGCTCCTGCAAGGTTCACCGCAGGGCTACCATTCCAGCCTTAACACTTACTGTCACACACTTAATTAACCTATGAAATAAATCAGGAAGGGCTGTGGGAAGTGAGTCGGACTACCTACCTACACTTCCTTAACATGCTGAACCCCTTAACCATCATGCAAGTATGTACATTGTCTTCGTTGTTCCTGTGGAGGGAGGAAACAAACAACACACAACACTAACTTAACCACAAAACTTAACCATCTTTCCAAAACTCAAAACTCTAACCTTTGTACATACCCCGGTCTACAGACCGCGTCCCCCGGTGGATGCCACAAGACTCAACCTTACCTGCGGGGCCATCCCCAATGCATCCCCCTAAATTTCCACGGGCCCTGTCCAGATGTTACAGGTGAGTGACACGGCTCGGTGGATTTCGCCCACATTCATGCAACACAGACCCCTTAACCACTCATTCTCATTCCATAGGTCATCAAGGCATTTCAAAAATCAACAAAGCACTTATTTCAATACACCCCCTGCAGGACCATGGCATTGATGTCATTCACGTGTGTGTGCATTCCTCAACTAGGCAGCGGGGAGGTACCGCACAAAAAGATGGTGGGGGCGCATCAGGCTGTGGTGCCCGCAGTCCCAAAAACAAGTCAACCGACTTACAAGTTCATTGCCCCCCCCCCCTTTACCTCTTGGCCCCGTGACAGCCCAACAGCCCCTTTCCGCCGTTACCTCGCCGGTGAGGGTCTCCACACACACCAGGCTCCTTTGCCTCCTGCTTTCGCGCAGCAACACGGGTCACCGGGGGACTTCCTCACCCCGCGGCGCCCAACCAGACCCTCCACCGACGAGCTCCAATTTCCAGTTACCACCGGCTGCCAGGGGTAATTGCCGCAGAGGGGGGCCCGCAGGCATCGCTCCTCAGAGCTTGCTCTGTACCTGCGGACACACACACCTTCCCCACCCACAAGACCCCAAAACACACTTCCTCCCCCGCTGCCATTCAATTCTCCACACAACTCAGCACAATCCAGTACAATTCTTGGTGTAAAAGGTGTTACAAGGCTTGCCATGGCCTGCCACATGTGAAATCCCCCCAGTTCACATTTAAACCATCACATCTTCCCAAAAGCACATTTCCAAAAGCACAAGTATCGCCCCTCATTATCTCCAATAATCATCACTCACTCTCCAGGTTCCACTCTCACGACCACATCAAAACACCTAACCACAATACAAAAACATACGCCACCCACAAGACACTGTGGCTCCCATTCCATCCCCTCACCGGCCATGTCATCACTCTCACCCGCCTCCCAACTCCAAATTACATGTCCCCAATTTCCAAAGCAAGTCCTGAAGCCTGGGACAGTACTCCTCAAAACACTCACCTCAAGTGCAGGTAGTTGCAGGTTGGTCAGGTTCAAGAGTGTCATCCACCACACCTAATTTCCAAAGGTGGGCGGTCCGCTTCGAAAGTCCGCTTATCCGCTGCAGCGGACTAACGTTTTCGAAGCGGATAAGCGAATCGGAACAACCCCCGGAAACCGAAGCGGATAAGCGTAAGCGGACTACCGAAAAATTAAAGCGCATCGCGATTCGCCAAATCAGCTGTTAGCCTGAGCCGTTACTCTAGAATTGTGAATATTTATTTAAGTGAATAATAAGTGAAACCCTAACAACTCGGCTCTTGCGACATAACGCATTATATCATAACGTTATGTTCACGTCATGGTTTACGACATGGTTGTAACATAACGCATTACATCATGACGTTATGTTCACGTCATGGTTTACGGCATGTTCACGACACCATGACGAATAAACGGCAGTCCGTTGGCCCGCCATCTTGTTGACTTGTTTGTGTCTGAATAACCAAACGTTACAGCTCTCGCCCAATCTCTTCCCGCTCGAGTTCCGTGATGCTTGGGTAACTCTATTTCTCAGGCATAACACGCCGCTCCCGAGCTCTGCCTCGGTCGAGCGCGTGTTCAGCTACGGGTCGGACATCCTCAGGCCTAAGAGGTCGGCCCTGGCTGCACCGAACTTCGAGGCCCTCGTCTTCATGAAGGGCAACCTCCAAATCCTCAAGAAGGCCCACGAGGTGGAGGTGGAGGAGGAAGACGAGGACTAGTCAACAGACTGCTAGTCTGTTGACTAGTAGACTCTCTTGTCAAAGAAAGGATGGGCAAATTGATTTTTCTTTAATGTTACTTGCATATATTAAAATTATATTTAAATTAACTGTAGAGTAGAGTAGAGTCGAGTGGAAAACTTTATTTCAATAAATTTTGAATAAATTTTATTTAAATAAAAATGTATATTTTTGATCTTAAAAGCTTTGTTTGTCTTTGTAGTAGTTAGAAATGGCTATTTAGGCTTAAAAAGCATTAAATTCCCTTTAGAAACGTCAAAAATCGCTTTAAAAACGTCGAAGCGCTTTAAAAAAATCGAATCGAAGCGGATAAGCGGATAAGCGGTAAGCGGACTAAGATTTTCGGCCGCTGAAGCGGATAAGCGAATCGGACTACACGGGCTGGCGGAGCGGATAAGCGGTAAGCGGACTTAAAATTTTCCGAATCGCGCCCACCTATGCAGTAATTTCCCCCTCACCCTTCCAATCCACTCCGGAGCCTCCCGACCCATGTAGGAGCTCAATCTATCCCCGTGAACTATCTGTGGAAGGGTATGCGGGCCCATCTGAATTTTGAACACCACATCAGTCACCTGCCGAAGCACCACCCCAGGGCCCTTCCAAGGTGAAGTGAGTTTTGGGCACACCCCCTTCCTTCTCCGGGGCCAGTAGAGCCAAACAAGGTCTCCGGGAAGGAAACGAGGTGTGTGAGCCCGAGCGTCATACCGCGTTTTCATCTGCGAAGAAGCCACCCCAATTTGCTTCCTCGCAAACTCATGAGCCTTTTCCATGCTCGCTTTCAAATTGGTTGCATAGCTCTCCACAGTTGGCTCACCCGGTTCCCCTGGTGACGGTCCCATCAACAAATCTGTGGGGACTCGCATCTCCCTACCGAACATCAACAAGGCGGGGGTGCACCGAGTGGTCGCATGCTGGGCGGTCCGGTATGCCATCAATATAAAGGGAAGGTGCTCGTCCCAATCCTGTTGGTTTTCAGATGTAAAGAGGGCCAATTGTGTCAACAGTGTCCGGTTGAACCTCTCTACCATCCCATCCGATTGAGGCCTAAGGGGAGTCGTTCGGGTCTTATGAATTTGGAGGAGCTCGCACACCGACCGCAGGAGGGCAGATTCAAAGTTCCGGCCCTGGTCAGTGTGTAGCTCCCTTGGGACGCCAAATCGGGAGAAGAATCCCTCAACTAGAACTTGAGCTACCAGCCGGGCTTCCGGCCCTGGTTGGGCAATGGGTAGGCCTCTGGCCACTTGGTGAAGTAATCCATTGCCACCATAATGTACCGATTCCCTCGGCGGGTGGCTGGCAGGGGCCCCACCACATCTACTGCCACCCGCTCGAGCGGTGCCCCGACATTGTACACCTGGAGCGGGGCCTTGCGCGCACGTGGGGGTCCCTTCTTACCGCGGCAGAGGTCGCAGGATCTCACCCAATTTTGAATGTCTCTGCCCGAATTCACCCAGTAGAACCTCTGCCGTAATTTGGACAAAGTCTTGGCCACGCCCAAATGTCCCATTGTCCTAGTCCCATGCACGTGCCCCATAACCACTTCCTTCAATTTGTTGGGTACAATTATCAACCAGGAAGCTACATCACCCATTGGTGTCACCCACTTTCTGAACAAATAGCCCTCTTTCAACCCCAACATCTGCCACTGTGCCCAATAGGCCTTTACCTGGGCTCCGTGTGGAGCAATCTCCTCCCAAGAGGGTCTTTTGTCCTCCTCTAGCCAATGAAAAAGGGGCCCCAACACAGGATCCTCCCTTTGACTCTCTTGCCAATTCACATCGCCCAATTCCTGTGGGGGTTGTGGCAAAGTTCGCCTGGTCACTTTTGCTGCATATAGGCATGCATCAATTTGGCCCTGCCCAATTGGATCCTTGGCTTCTTGTCTATCACAAAATTTACACTGTGCCTCCCAACAGGGGCGCCGAGAGAGAGCGTCTGCATTGGCATGTGCTTTGCCAGGCCGATGTTGCACAGTGAAATTATACTGCTGCAGCCTCTCAAGCCACCTTGCAATTTGTCCCTCCGGCTCTTTGAACCGAAGGAGCCATTGCAAGGAGGCATGATCCACTCGGATCACAAACTCCCTCCCATAAAGGTAAGGGTGAAAGTGTCCAACTGCAGACAGCAAGGCCAATAGTTCTTTGCGGGTAACGCAATAATTTCGTTCGGGCCTCGAAAGTGCCCGACTGTAATACGCAATAGCCCTCTCGACTCCCTGTTGCATTTGTGACAACACAGCTCCCAATCCCTCCTGGCTCGCATCTGTGTCCAGGATGTAATTGCCATCATCCGTCGGGTATGCCAAAACTGGGGCCTCCACCAGACGTTGTTTTAAGTGACTGAATGCCTCGATGCAGCTCTCTGACCATACAAATTTGGCTCCTTTCTCTGTCAATTTGTGCAAAGGTCTTGCAATTTCCGCGAAATTTGCCACAAATCTCCTGTAGTACGAGCAGAGGCCCAAAAATCCTCGGACCTCCCTTACATTTTTAGGGGCGGGCCACTCTTTTACAGATTTTACCTTTCCAGGGTCAGTGGCCACGCCGCTCTCACTGATCACGTGACCCAGGTAAGTCACTTCCCTCCTGAAAATTTCACACTTGCTCGGATTTAATTTCAACCCGGCACCCCTTAATCTCCCAAATACGTCTGACAAATTTTCGACAGCCTGTTCAAATGTGGGAGCGTGGACCAATACATCATCCAAATAGACGAGGCAAGTCTGCCACGGTAAGCCAATTAAAACACGTTCCATCAGCCGCTCAAACGTGGCAGGGGCATTGCACAATCCAAAGGGCATGACGACAAACTGCCAGAGACCCTTTCCTGTGGTGAACGCCGTTTTCTCCCTCGCCTCTTTATCCATTTCCACCTGCCAATAACCACTCTTTAAATCCAACGTGGAGAACCATGTTGAGCCTGAAACGGCATCGAGGGTGTCATCGATCCTTGGCAGGGGATACGAGTCCTTGAGTGTCACATGATTGAGCTGGCGGTAGTCCACACAGAACCGAGTGGTCCCGTCCTTCTTCTTCACCAGCACAATGGGTGACACCCAAGGACTCACCGAGGGCTCGATAAATCCGGCTCTTTCCATTTTGCTCACCTGTTCCTCTGCCTCCTCTTTCTTAGCGAAAGGGAGCCGCCTCGGCGGTTGGCGAACAGGCCGAGCCTCGCCAGTACTAATTTTGTGCCTGACGAGACTCGTGCGTCCAACATCCTCGGGGGAGAGAGAAAAAACACCCAAGTTCTTACCAACCAAATTGTGCAACGTCTCTACCTGCTCCGATGTTAGGCCCCCTTCAGAGCGTGTCATCATGTCCCGCACTCCCTCTGACCAATCACATTTCCCCAAATTTTGCCCTCCTTCCGGCTGTACTGGCAAGCATGTGGATCCACCTCCTCCGGTGACCTCTACTACACTACTGCATTTGGCTACGATGGCTCCGCCCCTTATAGTGCGGGGGCTGTCGGACAAGTTGAGCAGCCTGACTGCCAGCATAGGCCCACGGGTGTCTACGAGGGTGCGACCCACCATTAATTCCTCCGTCCCCTGCGAGGACCACGACTCCACTAGCCCCAGCTGGCCCATGGGTTGAGCACCTGCTGCTAACTCTGCCATCACGACTCTCTCGGACCTGGGAGGCACGGTCACAGTGCGCGGCACCTCCAGCCACGTCCCCTGCACCTCCTCGTCATCCCCCAGTCCCATTAACTGCAGCCTCTCGGTGCCCAACCACATATGACCACGCCCAAGGTCTAATTGGCAGTCATGTTCCACCAGGAAACTCAGTCCCAACAGACACTGATCGCACACCCCCGCCACCCACACAACCACGCTGACCTCCAGGCCACCCAACTCCATCCTCACCACTCCGCGTCCCAATATTGGTGCCGTTGCCCCCGTAGCCAGTTGAAGGCTGTGTCCTTCTACCCTATCAATTTTGTCCCAGCCTCCAACACTCTGGTCTAGCACACCCGGATTGATAATGGTGTCACTGGCTCCAGTGTCCACCACAGCCTCACAAAATTCTCCCTCAATTTTGCATCTAACCCTTAGATTACCTGTGCCAATTTGTCCGCAATTCACTACTTCCACCAAAGGAGGGCGCTTCTCCACACACTTGCCAGCCGAGCATGGCCCCGTATGCTCGGCTCGTTCTAGTTTCCCGCACACTCTACCGCTATTGGCCCAGGCGGAGGTGGTGGTCCTCTGTCTGGCACCTGTGGACCTACTGGGGGCCCCCTCCTTTCTGGACTGCGAAGCCTGTCAGGAGGTGGGGGCCCATATGGTTGCCGACAATTCCTCTGACTGTGCCCTCTTCTCCCACATCTAAAACAAGTCCCCAAGAACGGACCCCTCTGGTAGCCAGGCGGAGCCCCCCTTTCTCCCGGCCCAGCCCGATAAAAATCAGGCCGTCCTGATGGCCAACCTGGACCACCCTGTCGTGACTCGCTCCCTGCAATTTGTCCCCCCATCAAATTTGTCAGCTGGCGGCTGATCCCCCTTAACATTCGCCCGATGTCATCCTCTGGCTTTTCCCGATCCCGCACCTCGGCCTGCCGTACCGTCACAGGTGCCCTCTCCGATGCGCGGTTCGACCTTCTCAAAAAGGTCAGTCTCGCCGCGCATTCCGCTGCCCGGTGCACCGTGGGTGGGTCCTGTAACTCCACCAACGTCCGGACCTCAGGATCAGGGAGAGCCGCCATAAATTTTTCTATCGCCAGCTTGTCCCACGCCTGTGCTGGTAGGTCCCTGTATGCTATCCTCACAGATTGGTATATATCCTGGGCCAGCTCCTGCAACGTCTCATTAGGCTTTTGCCTGCGATGCAGCAGCTGTGCCCTGACCAGGTCGCACCTTGCGCCTGTCCCGTACCTGTTATTCAAGGCCTCACAAATGGCCTTGCTGGTCAATATTCCCTCTGGGACTACGTTTAACACGTCGGCGGCTGACCCCCGCAGTGTCGCCACCAGATTCCCCATGCGCTCCCGCTCTCCCCAACCATTGAGCTGAGACACGCACTCAAATTGTGTCAGGAAAGCCTCGAGGCTCCCTGATCCGTCAAAATGTACGAGGGGGATTGTTTTTCCAGAGACTCTATTCCCCGATTCCTCTCTGTCCAAATCCAGTCCGGGGCCAAAACACCCCCCCAACTGGGTATTCCGTTTCGGAGCCTCTGGTGTCCAAATGTGGCTCGTGGTGAGGGTCTCCTGGGTCACCTTAATCTGGTCCTGAAGATGTTTAACCGACTTACTCACCTCTTCCTTCAGGCTCTCTTGAACCCGACCAACCTCCTTCTTGATGGTATTGTCCCAGATCTCCAGTCGCTCCTGCATAAAATCACTCACCCTTTCATTATCCATTAGTGGCCCCCACAGGCCTTTCTCAATTAACCCTTGCTCCTGCTCTTTTATGCGGGTTTCCAACCCCCTCACCTCCTCGGCCAATTTGCCCCCCTGTCGGTTGAGCAGTCCCCATTCCTCACTCTGCTGTAGCATTCTGGCATCCACCCGGCCCCGATAGCCTTCCAGGTCCCCATTTGCTTTATCAATTCGATCCTCCAACGCTTCCCCCCTCCGGACAGCCTGGGTCACGCCCTCCTCTATTTTTGACATTAATTCTGTCCGTATCGATTCACTTGCCACCCCTATGGCTTTTTCCATCTCCCCCCCTCTAGTTTCTACTTTATCCTCCAATTCCCCCAGTCTGCCCGTAATTTGGTTTTGCACACTCCCTTCTATGCCATCAATTCGTTTCCCCAGCTGTTGTGCCATTTCCCCAATTTTTCCTTCCAATTCTTCATGCCTCTCTTTCATTTGTTCATTCATTCGTTCATTCACTTTTCCCTCCAATCCCTCAATTTTGCTGTCCATCCCTTCGATCTGTTCTTTCAAACCCTCCTTCAATCTATCCATTTGCCCCTCCATGTTTTTTGTTTGGGCATTAATTCTGTTCTCCAATTGCTCGTTCTGAGCATTCATTTCCCCTTTCAATCCATTAATTTGGTCACTCATATCCTTCAGTCCTTCCCTCCATTCCTTCCCCTGCGACTCCATTTTATTTTCCATCCCTTCAATTTGTTCCTCCAATCGATCACTCATTCCCTTCATTCCTTCCCTACATTCCTTACTCATTTTATTTTCCAGCCCGTCAATTTTATCATTTATTCCCCGACTGGCTCGCTCACTCTGTGCGTTCATGTCTCCCATCTGCTTTCCCAATCGCTCACTGTTCTTTTCCATCCCTTCCATTTTTCGAAGTAATTGACCCAACATCTGGTCGGTTGTCGGGGCCGTTCCTACCACTCCCGACTCCCCGGTGGGGGAGGGGGATAAGTTGGTGCTCGGGACGAGGGAGGTTCCAAGGCTCACCTCTACATCAAATTCCCGTATTTCCGGCTCACTCCCAACGCTGACGGAGGCCTCGCTGCGTACTTCCATCTCATCAATTTCCGACATCCGCTTTCCGGAAGATTGTTTCCCGCGCGCGTATTTATTTTAATAATTCCTGAAACAATTTAAATTTGACGAAGACGCGATATCGCGCTCCGTTTGCCCGATTGATTATTAAATTTCTCCGCCTCGACTATAAAAATCTTGCGTTCGAACGTCGGGCGCAATGTACGCCCGACCGTGTCGATGTCTCGCCGCGGACAAAAACATTTGTCCGACGGGTTCAAATCCTACACTCCTGACACCACTTGTTACGCAACTGTGATTAACACCACAGTTACGGATGGCCGATTTGCGAGACTTTAACTCCCGAGGCGAAAACTCAATGGCGGATTCAAGCTCAACACAAAGTTAAGCGCGCGGAATGGCGCACGGCGAAGCTCCCCCCCCCCCCCCCCCCCCCCCCCGCCGCCTTATCTATTACAATCAAACACCCAGGAAACTGCGTTCAGATATATATATATAAAATAATACAAGGATTTATTATGGAAAAGTAAAGCCAGTGAAAAAGCCCGCCGGTAAATCTAATAAATCGAATAAGCCTAAATTGGGATCCCAGACACAACAGACATCAAACACGATACGAGGGAGGTGAATACGAAAATAACACGTCTCGTCGTTCAAAATGTACGCGGATGCGGCTTATCTTGTCTGTCTTTCGTCGTCTTTGTGGCGGCCGTCCAACACCGCTCCTTTCGGCCCGATCGCACACCACGAGGTCCCTCGCTCCAAGTTCCACAAGGCCTCCTCCAAGCACCACGCGTCCGACGCAGGCCAGCGGCTCCACACGAGGCCGATCTCCACAAGGTCCGTGCACCAAAGGTTCGACGTAAGCTGCACAAAGCAAGCGAACTCCACTTGGCTCGACTCTCTTTTGGGAGTGCTGGCAGCCAAGTGCCAACTGCCAACGAACTGCGACCAACGAACCTCGAACTGCTCACGAACTGTTGCGAACTCCCGTGTGCTCTGTGTGCTACCGAACTCTCTCTCTGCGAACTGCCACTGTTCCACGAACTGCCTCAACTCCCAACTCTTCAACCAACTGTCTCCGAACTCTCAACTCTGTGTGCTCGGTGTGCGAACGAACTCTCCCTCTGCGAACTGCCGACTCCCCAAATGGCGTCCGACCGTCGCTAATATTGGTGGCCGATGACGTCACATTGGCGCACTCCTCAGCCAATCACAGCCTCCCAACTCGCCGGCTCGCCCCGGCCACGCCCTCTGCGGCATGCTCCACTCTCGCTCACCGACCCCCGCGGTCCTTGTGTAACACGTGCCAGGCGAGGTTTGTAGGCCTTGGAGGTGTAAACGGTGGCGGTGTTTTTGGCCTGGTGGTGTCCATTTATTACGAAGTCATTGTCAGGGAAAGGAATTATTTAATGTTGCGCTAAGGACCTAACTAATGTTTATGTGGTTTGCAGTGCCATAATGGACAAAGGTTTGACTACTAGGTGAGACTCACAGGGGCGTTACCTTTAACCCCTCACTATTTAACACTCGAATCTCCAGGTAGATCCACAATCATACATCTTACCCCGACAAACGCCTAAACATCAATAACTTATTACATGTAGAGTCCCTGTCACGACAGCCGAATACCTACCTATTCAGATCTACCTAGCTCTAGATGTTGCTCTACCAAATTCATAACAATATGATTATAACTCGTTTTATACTTTGTTTCAAGCATGCCTCACTCCCACTCATCATCCGAATCCACATCACTATTTTCAACTCCCTCATCACCTTCGACATCTGCTTCTATTCTTCCATCTTCAGTCTCATTTTCTTCTTCTCCTTCTGCCTTGAATGGGTTAGACTGTCAGAGCAAGTATCACTGCAAGCACAACTGCATCACAAAGTGCATGAGATCTTGCCATGGTGACAACTGCAACGTTCCGTGCTGCATGTCTTCACTGCAGTCTTGCAACCACACCACACTACGTCCATGAGATCCTTGGGTCCTGGAGGTTGATCAGAGGTTGATAGTACTGGGATGTTATCTTTGATTTTTCACCCATACTTCGTAATGTCAAGTTCAGGTGTATCACATGACATCACAAAATGTGTTCAACTCTCACAGCAGGTGCCTCGCTTATCAGGATGACATCACAAAATGTATTAAACTCTTACTGCAGGTGCCACCTTGTCAGCAGATTTAGCAAGTATGGTGTGCAGATGGGCACGTAAGATGTGTAGGAAGAGATTTTGTTCAGATGGTGGTAGTGACATTACTTTGAGCAGCTTACCATACTCCCTTGTGTAGATGTTGTATCTCGCCTCGCTCAACGGGGTCTCTTGTGGTGGGTTTTTTTTTTTTTTTTTTGTACACTGAATCGAGGCTCGTGAAAGAGCTAATATTTACTTCACAAACAAATCAACCAGACAAACAAAATATATAAAAAGAGGGAGCGGAAGACAAGATGGGGAGAGAAGGGGAAGCACACAAACACAACATTTGAGAGCAGGGAGATGTGTGGAAGGGAGAGGGCTTGGGGGGAGGAGGCGTGGGAAGGGGGGGGGGGGAGGGAGAAGTATAAAACACAAGGACACCAAGGACTTCCAGGACAGAAGTTGGTATTTCAAAAAAGTGGAATTGGGGTGAAATTAGCAGGGGTAGAAAGGATCAAGGTTTTGGATGGGGAAGATAAGAGATGGTGGTGAACAGCTGTTTTAAAGACCTGGAGGGTGGAGTGGGATTGAAGAGAGTGAGGGAGTTTGTTCCAGAGGCGGGAGAAAAGAGGAATGAAGGAGTGAAGGTGAGCAGAGAGTCTTGATTTTGGCAGTTTGACCATAAGAGGGTTGCAGGCAGATCTTGTGCGACCTGTAGGAATATTTGCGGGACAGAGCCCAGAGAGAGCTGGGGGGGGGCAAGGCCAGAGAGGAGTCGGTGGAAGACGGAAAGACCACCAACCTGCCTGCGGTGAGTGAGTGAGAGGCCCTTGGAGTTAGCTTCATCGCGGGAGATTCCAATGATTCTGAATGCTTTGGTTTCAACAGCGTGAAGACGAGCTAGGTGTGAGGCAGGAGCACCAGCCCAGAGGGGAGAGCAGTATTCCATTGAGCTGCGGATGAAAGCCTTGTATGTGGTGAGGAGCTCAGGTGTGCAAAGGAAGGACTTCGCACGACGGAGGATGCCTAGTCGGCGACTGGCTTTGGAGGCCAGATTTTAAATGTGGTTTTCCCAGGAAAGATCATGGCAGATAGTGAGACCCAAAAGCTTGAGTGACAGAACTTCATGGAGAGGATTATTCAGAAAGTGGATGGGAGGGTTGTCCAGTCGGTCTTTTCGGAGAGACATCGTAAGAGTGTGAGATTTGTCAGGATTGAAAGACATGTTCCACTTGTTTGCCCAGTCTGTGATTTTGTCCAGGTCTGCAGAGAGTGAGGAGGCTGCAGACTGCCGATCTGAGGGATGAAGAATGGAGCGACAGAGAGTAGAGTCATCAGCAAAGAGATAGAGGATTTTCAAGAGAGTCAGAGAGATCATTGATGAAGACCAGAAAAAGCACAGGGCCCAGAACACTGCCTTGTGGAACTCCAGCCTGAACAGGAAGAGGAGATGAGAGAAACCCATTCAGGGCCACACGTTGACTACGACTAGAGAGGACGTCCGCCAGCCATGCGTGGAGATTTCCATGGATACCAAAAGAGGAGAGTTTGGTGAGCAGAGCTGGGTGCCAGACCGTATCGAAGGCACGTGATATGTCAAGGGAGACTGCTCTAATTTCCTGTTTGGCATTGAGGATCTCCATCCATTGTTGAGAAAGCAGAAGCAGCATGTCCAAAGTAGAGTGTCCAGGTCTGAAACCAAATTGATGATCAGAGATCAAGCCATTGGAGAAGTGGAAAGATTTCATATCTGAAGCAATGATGGATTCCATGACTTTGCTGATAATTGGGAGAAGGCTGATTGGTCTGTAGTTGCTGGGATCTGTTTTTGCACCTTTTTGTGCAAAGCGGTGATGTTGGCAGATTTCCAAGCAGATGGAAGATGACCTTGAGCAAAAGAGAGGGTGAAGAGAACAGAGAGAGGGAGTGAAAGAGCGGAAGAACAGGATTTTAGGACCCGTGGGCTGATGCCGTCAGGTCCAGTTGCAGAATCCGAGTCGAGGGTTGACAGAAACTTTTCCACCTTTTCAGGAGGAAAGGACACAGATTCCAGGAGCAGCTGGGTACGACTGGGTACGGTGGGTACAGAGCGGGATGGGTTTGGGACACAAGATTTAGAGGCAAACACAGAGTTGAGGCATTCAGCTTTTTCACGTGCGGAGTCAGCCGTGTGGCCATTTGAGGTGAGGGAGGGGATGGAGGGGGAACAAACACCAGAAACAGATTTGACCAGACGCCACCAGGATTTGGAAGAGGGAGACAGATAAGAGAGTTCGGTCCTGAGAACGGAGAGATATTGTTTCCTGGCTCTCCTGAGGGTGGACACACACTTGTTTCGGGCTTTGTGAAAGGAAATGAGATTTCCTTCCGTTGGATTTGCTTTCCAGGAGACGAAAGCAAGTTGTTTCTGGGCAATAGCCTCACCACAAGATTCCGTGTACCATGGACGGGAGGAAGGGTATGACAACTGAAGACGAGATGGGATAAATCTGTGCATGAGACAGAGCAATTTACTTTGGAAGAATTCCCAGGATGAGTTGATGTCAGAGGCGGTAGAGATGGGAGACCAGTCCAGATGCTTGATGGCTGCTTGAAGACCGTGCCAGTTGGCCTGAGTGAAATGCCAGACTCGTCGACGCTGAGGAGGCTCTCTGAGAATGGTCAGAGAGATATCCACTTTAACAAGCACATGATCAGAACGGCCGATTGGAGCAGAAGAAGAGCAGCAGACATTTTCAGGGAAGTTAGTCATAACCAAGTCCAGAAGAGAAGATGCTCCGTTGACTGAAATCCGGGTCGGGAAATTGACAGATTGTGTCAGTCCCAGTGAGTCACAGAAGTCCTTTGCTGAAGAGCGATGGCTGGTGAGAGAGGTACCCACACCCAGCCAACTGGCATGGTGACAGTTGAAATCACCACATATGAGGAAGAGAGAGTTGGGATGGGTAGATAGAAGTTGGTCCATATTCTCAGACAGCGAGATGTAGATGGAGTCATCACTGTTTGGTGGACGGTACAACACACATATGAACAAAAGGTGGGAGCGAAGGGGAAGCCGTAGCCAAAGGTAATCCTGGGGGTGAGGTGGAGAGAGGGCAGTGCAGGGCGAGTGAGGAAGAGAGTTTTTTTTATAAAGATAGCAACCCCACCTCCAGGACGAGGCTCAGGTCTATCATACCGGAGGAGGGAGTAACCTGGGAGAGATACCAAGGAATCAGAGACATCATGAAGGAGGAAAGTTTCTGTTAAGCAGATCACGTCTGGTTTGTCAGAAGCAACCTGTATGGAGAGATCAGACAAGTTTGAGCGAAGGCCCCGGATGTTTGAGGTCCATACTGTTAAGGAAGAGGAAGGGGGAGCATCGGATACAGAACAGGGGGGGGGGGGGAGCGGTCGGGTAAGATGTGGAAGAGGAGGAAGAGGTAGGGAGAGCTGTTGAAGGTGTGTCAGAGATTACAGAATAGCTTGGAGAAAGGGAAGAATGGGGTGGACAAAAGGTTCAATGGGTTGACCCATCAATTGATGGGTTTCAACCATTGATGGGTTTCAACCCATCAATGGGTTGACCATATAGAGCACAGAAGAGGGCCTGTCCTGCTTGCATAAGTTCTGCATAAGTGGCATCAAGTTCACCCAAAATTGAGTACAGGCCAGGGAGGTCACCAGCTCGAAGGGTCTTCGAAGCCGACGCTTTTCCCTTGCCATACATGTATGAGGTGGCATCTGCACCAGTAAGATAGTGCATCCCCAGAATTTGTAGGCATTTCGAGCTGAGTTGTGCACAGGTCGCGTTAATGTCCCAAACTGCTCCATCCCAACGCTACATCTGCACTGTGGCCTGGATCCTGTTCAGCAACGTCAAGGAGCATATCTTTCATAGTAGGGAGGGGATTGCCTTCTTTGTCAAAACGATCGTTCGTCAAACACTGACGAACACGGTTCCATCTATCAGGGTGTCTTTCATCAATGGGCAAACATTCCTCGGCACAGAAAATACAATCCCGTGTGTACTCAAACGTACCTTTGTCAGCTACCTTACTTTGAGATCTTGTAGTTGTCTTAACACCCTCATCTTCCGTTTTTCTTTTCTTTGACTTCTGAACCCTTGCCATTTTCTCTTTTAATTTTGAGCAACTTTTGTGGCAGACGAT
Source organism: Myxine glutinosa (assembly GCF_964187855.1). Classification (NCBI taxonomy): domain Eukaryota; kingdom Metazoa; phylum Chordata; class Myxini; order Myxiniformes; family Myxinidae; genus Myxine; species Myxine glutinosa. The sequence continues at coordinate 74,277 of NW_027617263.1, read as the reverse complement.
AAAATATACGTGCACTATCACTACCACCATTAGCAATGTTCTGTAGCTTCACCTGCAGATCTCCATCACCATGGATTTTGGCGCATGAGACCAGCTTCTTGATTCCGACTTTAGTGAATTTATTTTCTTCTCCACCTCCGTGACACAATGGGACGATGCACTTTGAGGTAGCCATATAGTATTAGGATTCTGTGAATAAAAATAGAGGAATATGGGTATGGTGTCTATATGAATGAATATATATATATATATTATTCCTAATAGGAATCTATTGTCAACTCTTTACTAATCCAGTTGTCAGAATGATGGCCTTGTTTATGTGAAATCTATCGTTTCTATTTTTGGCTGCAAATGAGTTTGAATTTGAACTTTTACCCTGAATTTTATCCCAAATCACAAAACTGCCTCCAGATATCCGATTCCTGAGGTCAAAAATATATGGAAAACATATCATATGCGATTGTAAGTTAGTTGGTTAAAAAGTCATAATCCACCGCCATCGGAGGCGGCCATTTTGGATTTATGCAAATTACGGGATTTCCCCAAGGGTGCCGATCTGGAAACCAAACTAAATTCTCTCTTCAGATCCGTATTCCTAAGAAACCATAAAAAATAATGCACTTCTCACAACAACAACGTCATCAATCTGGCAACGAGACGAGAAGGCAAATGGCGGTCCGAGCGATCTTAGACCGTGAGGACAAAGCGCGACACACGAACACTCATCCAGGTTCTTACCGGCGGCGGAAGCAGCCGCGAAGCGACGATATTCGGTCGGGCTGTTCGATCCGGGCCGATCCGCAGCTTCCACCTCCGCGGCGAGCTGAACATGCGGCGCGTTGCAGAGATTCGACCTCATCGCAAGGAGCACAGCCGAGTACATCGCGATCCTTCTTTCCTGCCAAGAGATAAAGAAAAGCTCCTCAGTGAGAATACCAAATAAACCAACGTAACGGAAAGATCCAAGGAAAAGTAAACGGTCCCAACCCGGTGACTTCCCATTGCCCGGAATGTCCAATCGCCAAGATGGCGGATGTTATGTTAGCCACGTTAGAGCCCGTGTTAGCGATTTATAATTTATAGAACATCTTTTCTTTTCTTTTTTTGTATACTGAATCGAGGCTCGTGAAAGAGCTAACATTTATTTCACAAACAAATCAACCAGACAAACAAAACACACAAAAAGAGGGAGCGGAAGACAAGATGGGGAGAGAAGGGGAAGCACACAACCACAACATTTGAGAGCAGGGAGAAGTGTGGGAGGGAGAGGGCTTGGGGGCAGGAGGCGTGGGAGGGGGAGGGCGGGGGGGAGAGGTATAAAACACAAGGGGACCGAAATTAGCGGGGGTAGAAAAGATCAAGGTTTTGGATGGGGGGAGGATAAGAGATGGTGGTGAACAGCTGTTTTAAAGACCTGGAGGGTGCAGTGGGATTGAAGAGAGTGAGGGAGTTTGTTCCAGAGGCGGGAGAAAAGAGGAATGAAGGAGTGAAGGTGAGCAGAAAGTCTTGATTTTGGCAGTTTAACCATAAGAGGGTTGCAGGCAGATCTTGTGCGACCTGTAGGAATATTTGGGGGACAGAGCCCAGAGAGGGCTGGGGGGGCAAGGCCAGAGAGGAGTCGGTAGAAGATGGAAAGACCACCAACCTGCCTGCGCTGAGTGAGTGAAAGGCCCTTGGAGTTAGCTTCATCGCGGGAGATTCCAATGATTCTGAACGCTTTGGTTTCAACAGCGTGAAGACGGGCTAGGTGTGAGGCAGGAGCACCAGACCAGAGGGGAGAGCAGTATTCCATAGAGCTGCGGATGAAAGCCTTGTATGTGGTGAGGAGCTCAGGTGTGCCAAGGATGGACTTCGCACGACGGAGGATGCCCAGTCGGCGACTGGCTTTGGAGGCCAGATTTGAAATGTGGTTTTCCCAGGAAAGATCATGGCAAATAGTGAGACCCAAAAGCTTGAGTGACAGAACTTCTTGGAGAGGATTATTCAGAAAGTGGATGGGAGGGTTGTCCAGTCGGTCTTTTCGGAGAGACATCGTAAGAGTGTGAGATTTATCAGGATTGAAAGACATGTTCCATTTGTTTGCCCAGTCTGTGATTTTGTCCAGGTCTGCAGAGAGTGAGGAGGCTGCAGACTGCCGATCTGAGGGATGAGGAATGGAGCAGCAGAGAGTGGAGTCATCAGCAAAGAGATAGAGAGGATTTTCAAGAGAGTCAGAGAGATCATTGATGAAGACCAGAAAAAGCACAGGGCCCAGAACACTGCCTTGGGGAACTCCAGCCTGAACAGGAAGAGGAGATGAGAGAAACCCATTCAGGGCCACACGTTGACTACGACCAGAGAGGAAGTCCGCCAGCCATGCGTGGAGATTTCCATGGATACCAAAGGAGGAGAGTTTGGTGAGCAGAGCAGGGTGCCAGACCGCATCGAAGGCACGTGAAATGTCAAGGGAGACAGCTCTAGTTTCCTGTTTGGCGTTGAGGACCTCCATCCATTGTTGAGAAAGCAGAAGCAGCATGTCCAGAGTAGAGTGACCAGGTCTGAAACCAAATTGATGATCAGAGATCAAGCCATTGGAGAAGAGGAAAGATTTCATATCTGAAGCAATGATGGATTCCATGACTTTGCTGATAATTGGGAGAAGGCTGATTGGTTTGTAGTTGCTGGGATCTGTTTTTGCACCTTTTTTGTGCAAAGCGGTGATGTTGGCTGATTTCCAAGCAGATGGCAGATGACCTTGAGCAAAAGAGAGGGTGAAGAGAACAGAAAGAGGGAGTGAAAGAGCAGAAGAACATGATTTTAGGACCCGTGGGCTGATGCCGTCAGGACCAGTTGCAGAATCAGAGTCGAGGGTTGACAGAAACTTTTCCACCTTGTCAGGAGGAAAGGACACAGAGTCCAGGAGCAGCTGGGTACGACTGTGTACGGTGGGTACCGTGGGGTAACTCCCAAATGTATTTATTATCTGACTATAATTCACCAAATGTCCGTCCGTTTGTCCGTTCGAATCTGAAACATTACTTCCTGATTTTACCACAACATTTATCTTTTTAATCAAATAACTTTAAATCTGTAAAACCAAAGTGAAGACAAAAATATATATATATAAATATATATATCCCATTGATATTGAGGCAGCATGAAGCTCCACAATATGGAGAAACTACCCGGTCCAAAGCGTGCATATGCTGATGAAGCCACGCGGCCGCCATATTTGAACTCCCAACCGGCCCAGGAGAGTGTGTTTGCTGATGAAGCCACACAGCCGCCATATTTGGACTCCCAACCGGCCCATGGGAGTGTGTTTGCTGATGAAGCCACTTGGCCGCCATATTTGGTCTCCCTACCGGCCCATGAGAGTGTGTAACCTCATGAAGCCACGCGGCCATAATATTTGGACTCCCGACCGACCGAAAATTCCACAGCAAACAACGAGGAAAAAATAATCAAAGATTAGCAGGTTTTAAAATAAATTGAGTTTTTATTTTTTTATCGGGCTTTTCATGTCATGGTGAGTCCCAAGAGCAGGTTTTAAAATAAACGGAGTTGTTGTTGTTTATTAAATAGGGCTTTCCCATGTTGTGGTGAGTAGCAAGATGCTTCTTCTTCTTCCGTTGCAATGTCATCGACGCAATGTTACTGTTGCTAGGTTACATTTGATCAGTCGGCGAAGTGATCGTTATTTCTTCACAAATCCAACGGATTTCAGAGGAGCCGGTTGTGTTTTTAACGTCTTCGCGATATTCGTGAGGTTTGTTCACTTTTTCCTTCGAGATGGGAAACAACGAAACGAGGCAGCGGGAGCCGGCGCGTTCCGTGTGGAGGAATTTCAGCACCAGGTTCCGAACAAACCGGGTGCAGTAACATCCATTTCTCTTCACCTTTTGCTAATATTTGTGATGAAGTAACCGTGAGGGGAATGAATATAAAAATAGGCGATGAAGCTCGGTTATTGTTGTGAAGACTCCCACAATGCAATGAATGATTATATAATAACACATGTATTTATTATCTGACTATAATTCACCAAATGTCCGTCCGTTTGTCCGTTCGAATTTACCGCAAAAACGGCTCAACCGATCGCAGCGATATTTTTGGGCGGGAATTCCTGGGATCCCCCCCGGGAGTAAAATCGGCTATATGTATATTGTTTTTCAAATTTTTCCAAGTTTTCCAATTTTCCAAACACGAAGGAATAATATTTACCGATATCAACAGTGACGTGGGTTTTATTGAAATGTTACAAATACCGTTTAGATTTTGATGAGAACTCCGAACCTGCAGCGGATCCGGAAGTGGGCAGATGACGCAATGCGCCGGTTTGATAATATCCAAACACAACCGTCATTCATTCGGAATGTTAAATCGTTAAACGTTGATCGTGTTAATCGTTTTGTGAAAGTATCAATTGATGATTGGAATTGGGTGAATACAATTGCGATTATGAATTCGTAACGCCTAACGGCGCTCACACAACCGGACGGAACTTCACATCTATGATGGTCTCACGTCAGTTGTGTGGACCCGGAAGTGCTCGCTCGCGTTTTGGAGAATGAAGAGGAGTTGCGGCCAGGGGGCAGGCGGTGTGTGCACGGGGTCGTCGCCATGAACCTCATTCCGGGTGCTGCAACAAATGATTGTTCTCTTTGACGTCGCCTCGTGATCGATTCTACATCAGACGTTTACATGGTGGCGGCGGTTTTACGACGCATATTCGAGCTCTTCGAGGTAAAAAGCCGGTGTTTCCCGTCCCTCTTGTAATCGGTTCATTCCTCGTCGACCTCGCACCCCCGTTCACAATGGCGGACCTGGCGGGAACTCCGTGCATGGATTGGACCGCGCCGATCACAGCGGCGGCTTTTTTAAGATGTTTAGGCAGCGATTGGAGCTCTACTTTGAAACCGAGCTCCTCCCTCATGTTTAGTCCTATCGAGGGGAAGCTTCACAGGTGTGTTCAGCATATCAGTCTCTACTAAAATGACCTTGTTGAATTTCCGATAGGTGACGTGGTTTGGCAGATATAAATAATTAAACGAAAATATTTGAAAAATTTTATAACTCTTGAACCGCTTCATTGATCGACGTGAAACTTCATATTATAGTAGAGGTAATGAAGTGCCTCGACTATAATATAGCGACATAAATTAAAATAAATTTATATCACGTGGTCTGGCAGCCATATTGGATCAAAAAAACAGAAACTTTCAAAAATCGAAGAGTTGGCTCACACCAAGCTGACTGCGCAGGGTAAGTATTCTATGAATACCATCGACTTGATGAATAAAGGAATGACGATTCTTGGTTTATTTGAACCTGAAGTTTTATATTTCCTAATTTTCCCCTAATTTTTCCCATTTATGACGATGCATGAGCTGTATTATTTTATTATGTTGAACTAGATTTTGTTAATTAACGACAGATAAATTGTACATTCGTGTTTAATACACGGAGTGCGGGGTTTGCTTGGGACAGAATACTACAGCAGTCGAGTCGTCGTAGTAGAGTACCTTGCAGATGAATAACTTTGTTTACTGAGCTGGGACAGACTCACTCCTCTCCCCTCTTCTTAAAATGTCATCACTGAAAGCGCCGAGCAGCCATCTCTCTTCAGGACTGGTCTCCCACATCTACTGTTGCTGACGTCAACTCAACTTGGGAATTCTTCCACATAACAGAAACCTGCTATCTCTCGTGCACAGATTTATCCCATGTCATAGTCGGTTATCCTCCCCTTCTTCCTGCTCATAGTAAACTGAATCCTGTGGTGCCCCCAGGAAATGATGCAGCGAAGCAGCCACTGGCTGCATGCAAATAAATAATAATAATATCTCTCTGGAAAAATCCTCTTTATCTATCCTGATGACTCCACCCTCTGCCGTGACATCCCTCATCCTTCAGACAGGCAGGCTCCGTCCTCTTCCCTCTCTTCAGATATTTAATAAAAAACCACTTTTAGAGGCCATTTTTCCCCGCAAAACGGGGGTTGGCCTTTTTCGGGCACCGTGGTTGTTGTTGTTTTTTGGTCCCATTTTTGAAGCAATGTTTTACGGCCGGATGCCCTTCCTGCCGCCAACCCTGTTTGTCGCCTTTTACGACAACCAGGGAATTACCAGTGAACTGGTACTCAATTAGCCGACCTCGGAAGGATGACAGGCTGAGTCAACCCCCCTGGCGTTAATTCAGCGATCGACAGGGTTGACTTCAGATATTGAATAATATCACAAAATGGTGAAGCACTTGGACTACAACTTTCAATCCGGACAAATCTCACACTGTCACCATCTCTCTACGAAAGGACCGTCTGGCAACCGCTCCATCTGCTTTCTAAACATTATTTTCAATACCATAATCAAACTCTTGGATTTCACAATGTGCCATGATCTTTGTTAAGCAGATCATGTTTATAAGCCTTCATCCTTCAAGGTTATTGGAATCTCCCACGATGAAGCTGAGTCCACAGGCCGATCACTTTCCCATCGCAGACAGATCAGTGGTTTCTGTCCTCTACCGCCTCCTTTCTGGTCTTGCACCCTCTGTTCTTTTCATACTCTTAACATTTCCCCACCCAGCTTTTTGCATGGAGCACACGGTCCGCCATCAACCCCCTTCTGGTGAAACTCCTAACATCCAGAATCACTCCTCACCTCCACTCATTCATTCCTCTTTTTTCCCACTTGTGGAACCAACTTCTACATTCTCTTCAATCTCATTCTTCCTTCCAGATCTTTAAGGCAGCTGTTCACCACCATCTCAGATCATCGCCCATCCAAAGCCATAATTTTTTCTATCCCATTAATCCCCCACATTCCCCCCAACTCCCCAAAGCCCACCTCTGTCCTTCCTCAGATTTTGCTTCTGTATCCATGTTTTCCACCCCATGCATGTGGAGGACGTGACTTCATATTTTGAACACCACATGGGATTTTTCGACACCCGGTAACATCGCATTGTATGGTATTCATACGGTTTACATGTAACATGTTTATATGTTTTATACCCAGTTATTATCATGATATTTTTTCCCACCAATCCATAAATTGTTGTAATTATTGAAATTGTGTGTTTGTTGCAGAATATTCCATCAACAGAAGCTGTGACTGGAGTTGAGCATGTGACGTCTGATAATGAGGTTTGTGTGCAAACATAACACCCATGACAGTAACACACTGAACACTCGTTCACAAACAAGAGGACAATGTTTCATGTGGACGGATCAATGTGGCCGATAAAGAGCCATGCTTCCCAACACCGAGTGAGGAGAGAGGGTGGAGGGATGTTGGGATTTGGGGTCGTGATTATATTGGATACTTGCAGGGATACCCGGCGTTACTCGGTGCTGTTCTCATCCTGTTGGTATTTTGACGAGAAAAAAAAAAAATTCTATATTTTGTGGGGGCCTAACACATCTCGCTGCACCCTCTAAGGAATGGGGTCAGGGTAAACAAACGTTTTGACACTATCGAGTGATTAAAAAGAAAATCTTGTATTTTATTTATTGTTGTTATTTATTTATGTTGTTATTAATCTGTTGTTTTATTTTTCAACACAAAACAGTGCATTCATTGGTTCGTGTACAAATTCATTACAAAGACTAATCCACTCTGAACAAATACAGCTGAGCTCCACAGTCTGTACCTTTAGCCAATGACTAAAATACATGTATCCATTCGGCAAATGCACAGACTTATTGTGGTGAACCAGAACACATCTGATTGATTTTTCTCTATGACAAAGCACATGCATTGTACACGTGCCATGTTGAGGGACACATGCTCTTTGTTCCACATTGCTCCACAACATATATATATATATATATATATTGTTGCGGATCCGGGGGACGGCACTCCCATTAACAAGGGGGGGGGGGGGGGGGGGTTAATCCCCGTGTCCTGTTAAGCTGGCCGTCCGACTGGTCCTGGGGGTATGACGTCACTTTCCGAAGAAACTTTCCTTGTCAAATATAGGACAAGACGTCAAAGTGCGTCATCAGCACCATCAATTCCGTTAGCAACGAAATACTCGTCCAGTCTCTCGCAAAAATCAACCGTCATCTGAACTCGGATTGAATTCACTCAAAATCCCGATCCTAGCGACTGCCATCGTGAAAATAAAACACCACACGTGAGCTCAAACACACCACACGTGAGCCGGAACACACAGTCCAGCTCCTCGTCGCCACTGTAAAGTCCTTACGAGACTGATGGCATCACAAATCGAAGGATTCAGAGAGACAGAGCAAACGTCCAAACAGCGTTTTATTCCCGGAAGTGACGACACAGGAAAAAGCCCTCGGGGCGCTCAACAGGTGGGAACCCGGAAAAGGATATGACATCACAGTATATTACAAGATCTGAATGTGGGATTCGGATGTGAGAATTATTTAATTAATACGTGTTTCTTCACCATTGAGTGACGGGGCTAAAAACGACACATAGCAGATATCTCAAAAGGTTATGTACGGATTTGGACGAAACTTGTTGGACAGGTTGGGTGTCTGACAAGGACGATTCGATTCGATTTTGGTGAAGATCTGAATATGGATTCGGATACGAGTATTATTTAATTTTGCTAATGATTCGTCACCATTGAAAGATTGGGCCAAAAGTGAAATGTAACATAATATTTTAAAAAGCTGTGGATGAGTTATGCCTAAACTTGGGGGACGAGTTGGTTTGGCGACAACAACAAGGTGATTAGATGTTGGTTCAGATCCGAATCCAGATCCGGCCTATCAGTGGGATACAAAAGTGAACTATTCAGCCTGGTGGAGGGATACGCTCTACCAAGTGCCGTTCTGGTTTGAATTGTGTTTGACCTGACACTGCAAATTGTCTTGTAAAAAAAAAGTTTTCATGGTCGATGGTAGGTCATTAAAAATGTGGGGGAGGAATATATCCACTATGAAGATGCAATGATAAGAATGTTCATGTTATTGAGTTGAATGGTTGTTACTTTGTGTATTTCTTCTAGTTTGGAATTCCCAATTTGAAAATTCTCCATCGTCTTGGAAGTGGGGCATGTGGGACCGTCTGGTTTGCGCAGAATATGCTGACTGGAGAAGAGGTACGTACACACTTGTAGTTCTACTTCTCACGGGTATGAAGAATGAAAGGTTTGTTGACATTTTCAGCAAATTTTGTTATTCGGGGTAAAAAATGAAAAAGATATAACAGCAAGATGAGAACAATCGGTCATGTTGAATTGTAAGTTTGAGTTTTAATACAGTGCTGTTAGTGTAAATTCAAGGAGATGAGCAAACCACATGTGATGCTGTGAAAAACTGGGAATTTTTAACCCTCTCTTCCCCTCGTGTGCTTTACCTCCCATTGGATGTTGATGTATAAGCACGTCCTCGAACTCACAAACTGCCTTGTCTAGCGCGATGGGATTCTTCTTCAGGTTTTTGCTGCAAACAATCTCAAATCTCATACGATGGTGCTGAAGAAGCTCATTGTGAACCAGACGTATGGTGGGGGTGGGGTTTGTGTGGATGACAACAGGTCCTTCCAATGGTCGAAGCTCTATGCATAAGCGGATCAGAGCATCACACAGTGCGTCATCACATTCGTTATCCACGGTGTGGTGTATGAGGTGCTGCATTCCCCTATGAGGAGTATCAACTGGCGGTTGTTTTTTATGACATTAGTTGCAAAAGGCACACCAACAGCATCATGGGAGTCTCCAGCTGATTGTTTGATGATGGTGTGTGCTGCGCATTGCAGCACAGTGGTGACGACCAGACGTCACTTGTTTGGAACTACATAAATAGTTAAAAGAATAGATATAAATTACGTTTCCTTTAGAACTGTTAGACCTTTTTCAGAGCTTCACACCTTTCAAACCTTTTAATACCCCTTTGACACTTTTGACTCGTTTGACCTCTTGACCTCTGAATACAATTCAGACCCTTTAGTCCTTAAATTACACCATCGAGACCCCTTAGATATTGTCGCATCCGTAGCAAGTGAACACCAGCCTTGGATGGATGAGCCGAACCAGCCTTAACTCCTGAGGCGACCTCCCGATTATGGCATTTATTGCACGCGTGAAAGGGAAGAGACACGAAGCGTTTGACGACAGAAACACGGGTTTAATCCGAAACCCAAACCAATAAGACAAATAACATGCAACAAAGGATTTATATTTTAAAAAAGGCGCACAAGGCAAAATAAGGCTGAGGTAAAAATGGTAACTTGAGGTACCTCCACGCAGTTACACAAACAAACGCAGTTACAAACACACACACACACACACAGAGAGAGGTAAGAAAATAAAAGTTGACGATCCGGCACACACAACTGGCCCCAAAATGGATCCTGTAGTATCGGAAGTTGGCGAAGCCTCAGGGCCACCAAGTGGGCAGCGGCAAAGAATGGTGGCAACGCCGTGCGTCGAAGGTGCCGTGCATGCCCGGGATAAGGCGAGTCATGAAGATGGCCCTCTTTGTGTCTCCTCCACTTCGGAAAAGACAGGGCAGCCTCCAGCCATTGGACATAGTTCGACTTCTCTATTTTTGGGTGTGGCGGGGGGGAGGGCAAGGGCTTAAAATTAATAATAATACCGAGGTCTGACTTCTAGGTAGCTGGGTCTGACTTCCAAAATTACCGTTTGTTAGTGTAGTTACAATGTACGTGAAATCATAAATGCAGTTTACATTCATTATTGTTACCCACGTTTAAATACGGGATGTTTTTATCTTAATTGTAAACTACTGAAAAAATTAAGGTGGGGGCATTGCTCCCCCCTGCCCCTCCCCAAACTCCGCCGGTGCCTCCAGCCCACCAAAGAGCCCACCAGTCGAAGCTCCCTCACGATCCCGTCGCACCAACCACTCTTTTCAACCAGAAACGATCCCGTCGCACCAACCAAAAATTAACTGTGAACCCTACTCTAATTAACATGGCATCATCCCCCGTATGATGACATTTAAACACAACCTTAAGCTAAGCTACATTTTTCCTACTTAGTACATCAAAATGCTCCTACATGTCACACGGCCCATACTATTTCTATATAATTCCACCTTTCCTGCTGTATTTTCTTACTTAACCCAATAATCTGAGATCTCGCGAGATCTTGGAGACGGCGGCAGGGATTTTCGAAGCTCCACACGGTCTCCACGTTTTTCGAAGTTAAGTCTGTTCACAATTGTATTTTGTCGAAACTGTATTTATATTTCGGTGTGTGAAGTTATTGTGTGCAACTTTGGTTGTTTCTCGGTGTTTATCTTTCATAAATTGATCGTCTGTTTGCCGTGTCGCGAGCAAGGCCTTGTACAGTGTGCACTGTACAACCTTGAGGCTTTGTTTTTCTCTCAGTGGTCCGTCGTTTGTGATCCAATAACTTTCGTTCTCTGTATTCCCAGTCTTTTCACCCATAGCCTACTTCCTTGTGTAAATCTCAACTCAAAAAAAAAAAAAAAAAAAAAAAAAACATTTCTTTCTCTGTTCTCATTCGTTTATTCATTCTTATTCGTGCGTTCGTTCTTCGACCACGTGTTTCTCCCCCATTTCCATTTCCCCAGATAGTTTTCACTCATTAACCTTCAATGTTTACACTTTCCCCTCAAGTTATGTATTCCGTCATATTTTATAACACCTTTTTCTTCTTCTTCTTTAAAAGGCTGCTTTCGACTTGCTCACCAAATCAATTCATCCCAAAAAAAAAATCCATCTCCTATAGTGCCTTTTTTCTACATTCCCTAAACTCTCCTGCACTCCATCCTCCATCCAGCGTCCTTAAACGTATTTTTAACTCGAAGGTCACAAGAAACTCATTTTGCAATAAATGTTCGTTTCCCATAAATCGTACACTTTCAAAAATCCAATCTCACCCCTCCCCTCCAAATCTTCCCCATAACCCCTCCCCTCCAAATCTTCCCCATCACCCCTCCCCTCCAAATCTTCCCCATCACCCATCCCTTTCAAATCTCCCCCCTTGCCCCCTCCCTCCTAAACTACCCCCTCACCCCTCCCCGCCAAGACGCCCCCTCGCCCCTCCCCTCCTAGACTCCTGCCTCACCCCTCCCCTCCAAATCTCCCCCATATCCCATCCCTTTCAAATCCCTCCCCTTGTCCCTTCCCTCCCAAACTCCCCCCTCACCCCTCCCCTTCAAATCTCCCCACCCTCATTGCTTCTCAATTTCCCCCCTCTCACTCCCCCTCCTCAAAGCATCCTCCCCGCTTCTTCCCCCTTCAAACTCTCACCTCCATCTCCCCCAACCTTCTGCCTCGCTCTTCCCCCTCCTCAAATAACACCTCATTGTGGCTCACCCAATCACCATCAAACCTTTTGTCCGCCCCATCCTTCCCTTTCTCCGAGCTATTCTGAAATCTCTGACACACCTTCAACAGCTCTCCCTACCTCTTCCACCTCTTCCACATCTTACCCTACCCCTCCTCCCCCCTGTTCTGTATCTGATGCTCCCCCTTCCTCTTCATTAACGGTATGGACCTCAAACATCCGGGGCCTTCGTTCAAACTTAACTGATCTCTCCATACAGGTTGCTTCTGTCAAACCAGACGTGATCTGCTTAACAGAAACTTTCCTCCTTTATGATGTCTCTGATTCCATAGTATCTCTCCCGGGCTACTCCCTCCTCCGGTATGATAGACCTGAGCCTCGTCCTGGAGGCGGGGTTGCTATCTTTATCAAAAACTCTCTTCCTCACTCGCCCTGCACTGCACTCTCTCCACCTCACCCCCAGGAATACCTCTGGCTACGGCTTCCCCTTCGCTCCCACCTCTTGTTCATATGTGTGTTGTACCGTCCACCAAACAGTGATGACTCCATCTACATCTCGCTGTCTGATGATATGGACCAACTTCTATCTACTCATCCCAACTCTCTCTTCCTCATATGTGGTGATTTCAACTGTCATCATGCCAGTTGGCTGGGTGTGGGTACCTCTCACCAGCCATGGCTCCTCAGCAAAGGACTTCTGCGACTCACTGGGACTGACACAATCTGTCAATTTCCCGACCCGGATCTCAGTCAACGGAACATCTTCTCTTCTGGACTTGGTTATGACTAACTTCCCTGAAAATGTCTGCTGCTCTTCTTCTGCTCCGATCGGATCATCTGATCATGTCCTTGTTAAAGTGGACATCTCTCTGACCATCCTCAGGGAGCCTGCTCAGCGTCGACGAGTCTGGCATTTCACTCAGGCCAACTGGCACGGTCTTCAAGCAGCCATCAATCATCTGGACTGGTCTCCCATCTCTACCACCTCTGACATCAACTCATCCTGGGAATTCTTCCAAAGTAAATTGCTCTCTCTCATGCACAGATTTATCCCATCTCGTCTTCAGTTGTCATACCCTTCCTCCCGTCCATGGTACACGGAATCTTGTGGTGAGGCTGTTGCCCAGAAACAACTTGCCTTCGTCTCCTGGAAAGCAAATCCAACGGAAGGAAATCTCATTTCCTTTCACAAAGCCCGAAACAAGTGTGTGTCCACCCTCAGGAGAGCCAGGAAAGAATATCTCTCCGTTCTCAAGACCGAACTCTCTTATCTGTCTCCCTCTTCCAAATCCTGGTGGCGTCTGGTCAAATCCGTTTCTGGTGTTTGTTCCCCCTCCATCCCCTCCCTTACCTCAAACGGCTACACAGCTGACTCCGCACGTGAAAAAGCTGAATGCCTCAACTCTGTGTTTGCCTCTAAATCTTGTGTCCCAAACCCATCCCTCTCTGTACCCACCATACCCAGTCGTACCCTGCTGCTCCTGGACTCCGTGTCCTTTCCTCCTGACAAGGTGGAAAAGTTTCTGTCAACCCTCGACTCTGATTCTGCAACTGGACCCGACGGCATCAGCCCACGGGTCCTAAAATCCTGCTCTGCTGCTCTATCTCACCCTCTCTCTGTTCTCTTCACCCTCTCTTTTGCTCAAGGTCAACTGCCATCTGCTTGGAAATCAGCCAACATCACCGCTTTGCACAAAAAAGGTGCAAAAACAGATCCTAGCAACTACAGACCAATCAGCCTTCTCCCAATTATCAGCAAAGTCATGGAATCCATCATTGCTTCTGATATGAAATCTTTCCTCTTCTCCAATGGCTTGATCTCTGATCATCAATTTGGTTTCAGACCAGGTCACTCTACTCTGGACATGCTGCTTCTGCTGTCTCAACAATGGATGGAGGTCCTCAATGCCAAACAGGAAATTAGAGCTGTCTCCCTCGACATATCACGTGCCTTCGACACGGTCTGGCACCCCGCTCTGCTCACCAAACTCTCCTCCTTTGGTATCCATGGAAATCTCCACGCATGGCTGGCGGACTTCCTCTCTAGTCGTCGTCAACGTGTGGCCCTGAATGGGTTTCTCTCATCCCCTCTTCCTGTTCAGGCTGGAGTTCCCCAAGGCAGTGTTCTGGGCCCCGTGCTTTTTCTGGTCTTCATCAATGATCTCTCTGACTCTCTCGAAAATCCTCTCTATCTCTTTGCTGATGACTCCACTCTCTGCCGCTCCATTCCTCTTCCCTCAGATCGGCAGTCTGCTGCCTCCTCACTCTCTGAAGACCTGGACAAAATCACAGACTGGTCAAACAAGTGGAACATGTCTTTCAATCCTGACAAATCTCACACTCTTACTATGTCTCTCCGAAAAGATCGACTGGACAACCCTCCCATCTACTTTCTCAACAATCCTCTCCAAGAAGTTCTGTCGCTCAAGATTTTGGGTCTCACTATCTGCCATGATCTTTCTTGGGAAAACCACATTTCCAAGCTGGCCTCCAAAGCCAGTCGCCGACTGGGCATCCTCCGTCGTGCGAAGTCCTTCCTCGGCACACCTGAGCTCCTCACCACATACAAGGCTTTCATCCGCAGCTCAATGGAATACTGTTCTCCCCTATGGGCCGGTGCTCCTGCCTCACACCTAGCTCGGCTTCACGCTGTTGAAACCAAAGCTTTCAGAATTATTGGAATCTCCCGCGATGAAGCTATCTCTGAGGGCCTTTCACTCACTCACCGCAGGCAGGTAGGTGGTCTTTCTGTCTTCTACCGACTCCTCTCCGGCCTTGCACCCCCAGCTCTCTCTGTGCTCTGTCCCCCAAATATTCCTACAGGTCGCACAAGATCTGCCAGCAACCCTCTGATGGTTAAACTGCCGAAATCTCGGCTCTCCGCTCACCTTCACTCTTTCATTCCTCTTTTCTCCCGCCTCTGGAACAAACTACCTCACTCCCTTCAATCCCACTCCTCCCTCCAGGTCTTTAAAACAGCTGTTCACCACCATCTCTTATCTTCCCCCATCCAAAACCTTGATCTTTTCTACCCCCGCTAATTCACCCCAGATCCACCTTGTTTGAAATTCCAACTTCTTTCCTGTAAGTCCTGGCAGGGTCCATATGTTTTATACCTCTCCCACTGCCCCCTTCCCACGCCCCCCCCCCCCAAAGCCCTCGCCCTCTCTCAGATCTCTCGATGTCTCCATGTCTCTCGGTCCCTGCTCTCAAATGTTGTGTTTGTGTCCTTCCCCCTCTCTCCCCATCTTGTCTACCGCTCCCTATGTTATATGTTTTATGTGTCGGTTTGTCTTTCTGTGTGATTAATGTTCGCTCTTTCACGAGCCTCAAACTTGTATACAAAAAAAAAAAAAAAATAAAAATAAAAATAAAATCTTCACAGTATTTTATGACCCTTTAGATCCCTTCATACCTTTTCAACCTTTACCCTTCACACCCTTTCAAACGTTTGCCCTTTAGACCATTTTATGTTTCATTTGCAATCAATTAGCTTTCATCCTTCCATTTATATGCCACACAAAATACACCAATACATCCCCAGTGAGGGTCTGCAATATCTGATTGCGTTTTCTACTTATTTAACTGAAATAACCCTGGAAACACTTTTCTCACAGGTGGCTTTGAAAATAATCCATAAAGACGATGCATCGGATGCACAAAAGAAAAGTGTAAGTCAATACTGTAATGATGTGTTATTTAATATGTACACTACGAGTCAAAAGTTTTAAGACACCTCAATTTTTCCAGTTTTTATTGAAATTTATGCAGTTTAATGTCTCAATGTTCTCTGAAATTAAGCATGGAACAAACAAACAATTGGAGACAAAAAAAGAAATCAAAGAATCATTTTGTTTAACAAAATTTAATTTAAAATTTTGACTTGAAAAACCACTTTTCGCACTTGTGTTAGTGTTGAAAAACCACTTTTCGCACTTGTGTTGGTGCAGGAAACCACTTTTGCACTTGTGTTAGTGTTGAAAAACCACTTTTCGCACTTGTTAGTGTTGAAAAACCACTTTTCGCACTTGTGTTGGTGCAGGAAACCACTTTTGCACTTGTATTAGTGTGGAAAAACCACTTTTCGCACTTGTGTTAGTGTTGAAAAACCACTTTTCGCACTTGTGTTAGTGTTGAAAAACCACTTTTCGCACTTGTGTTGGTGCAGGAAATGACTTCTGCACTTGTATTAGTGTGGAAAAAACACTTTTTGCACTTGTGATAGTGTTGAAAAACCACTTTTCGCACTTGTGTTAGTGTTGAAAAACCACTTTTCGCACTTGTGTTGGTGCAGGAAACCACTTTTGCACTTGTATTAGTGTGGAAAAAACACATTTTGCACTTGTGATAGTGTTGAAAAACCACTTTTCGCACTTGTGTTAGTGTTGAAAAACCACTTTTCACACTTGTGTTGGTGCAGGAAACCACTTTTGCACTTGTATTAGTGTGGAAAAAACACTTTTTGCACTTGTGATAGTGTTGAAAAACCACTTCTCGCGCTTGTGTTAGTGTTGAAAAACCACTTTTCGCACTTGTGTTAGTGTTGAAAAACCACTTTTCGCACTTGTGTTGGTGAAGGAAACCACTTTTGCACTTGTATTAGTGTGGAAAAAACACTTTTTGCACTTGCAATAGTGTTGAAAAACCACCTTTCACACTTGTGTTAGTGTTGAAAAACCACTTTTCGCACTTGTGTTGGTGCAGGAAACCACTTTTGCACTTGTATTAGTGTGGAAAAAACACTTTTTGCACTTGTGATAGTGTTGAAAAACCACTTTTCGCACTTGTGTTAGTGTTGAAAAACCACTTTTCGCACTTGTGTTGGTGCAGGAAACCACTTTTGCACTTGTATTAGTGTGGAAAAAACACATTTTGCACTTGTGATAGTGTTGAAAAACCACTTTTCGCACTTGTGTTAGTGTTGAAAAACCACTTTTCACACTTGTGTTGGTGCAGGAAACCACTTTTGCACTTGTATTAGTGTGGAAAAAACACTTTTTGCACTTGTGATAGTGTTGAAAAACCACTTTTCGCACTTGTGTTAGTGTTGAAAAACCACTTTTCGCACTTGTGTTAGTGTTGAAAAACCACTTTTTGCACTTGTGTTGGTGAAGGAAACCACTTTTGCACTTGTATTAGTGTGGAAAAAACACTTTTTGCACTTGCAATAGTGTTGAAAAACCACTTTTCGCACTTGTGTTAGTGTTGAAAAACCACTTTTCGCACTTGTGTTGGTGCAGGAAACCACTTTTGCACTTGTATTAGTGTGGAAAAAACACTTTTTGCACCTGTGATATTATTGAAAAACCACTTTTCGCACTTGTGTTATTGTTGAAAAAACACTTTTCGCACTTGTGCTGGTGCAGGAAACCACTTTTGCACTTGTATTACTGTGGAAAAACCACTTTTCGCACTTGTGTTAGTGTTGAAAAACCACTTTTCGCACTTGTGATAGTGTTGAAAAACCACCTTTCGCACTTGTGTTAGTGTTGAAAAACCACTTTTCCCACTTGTGTTGGTGCAGGAAACCACTTTTGCACTTGTATTAGTGTGGAAAAAACACTTTTTGCACCTGTGATATTGTTGAAAAACCACTTTTCGCACTTGTGTTAGTGTTGAAAAACCACTTTTCGCACTTGTGCTGGTGCAGGAAACCACTTTTGCACTTGTATTAGTGTGGAAAAAACACTTTTTGCACTTGTGATAGTGTTGAAAAACCACTTTTCGCACTTGTGTTAGTGTTGAAAAACCACTTTTCGCACTTGTGTTAGTGTTGAAAAACCACTTTTCGCACTTGTGTTGGTGCAGGAAACCACTTTTGCACTTGTATTAGTGTGGAAAAACCACTTTTCGCACTTGTGTTAGTGTTGAAAAACCACTTTTTGCACTTGTATTAGTGTTGAAAAACCACTTTTCGCACTTGTGTTGGTGCAGGAAACCACTTTTGCACTTGTATTAGTGTGGAAAAAACACTTTTTGCACTTGTGATAGTGTTGAAAAACCACTTTTCGCACTTGTGTTAGTGTTGAAAAACCACTTTTCGCACTTGTGTTAGTGTTGAAAAACCACTTTTCGCACTTGTGTTGGTGCAGGAAACCACTTTTGCACTTGTATTAAAGTGGAAAAAACACTTTTTGCACTTGTGATAGTGTTGAAAAACCACTTTTCGCACTTGTGTTAGTGTTGAAAAACCACTTTTCGCACTTGTGTTAGTGTTGAAAAACCACTTTTCGCACTTGTGCTGGTGCAGGAAACCACTTTTACACTTGTATTAGTGTGGAAAAAACACTTTTTGCACTTGTGTTAGTGTTGAAAAACCACTTTTCGCACTTGTGTTGGTGCAGGAAACCACTTTTGCACTTGTATTAGTGTGGAAAAACCACTTTTCGCACTTGTGTTAGTGTTGAAAAACCACTTTTCGCACTTGTGTTAGTGTTGAAAAACCACTTTTCGCACTTGTGCTTGTGCAGGAAAGCACCCTTGCACTTGTATTAGTGTGAAAAAACACTTTTTGCACTTGTGATAGTGTTGAAAAACCACTTTTCGCAATTGTGTTAGTGTTGAAAAACCACTTTTCGCACTTGTGTTAGTGTTGAAAAACCACTTTTCGCACTTGTGTTAGTGTTGAAAAACCACTTTTCGCACTTGTGCTTGTGCAGGAAAGCACCCTTGCACTTGTATTAGTGTGAAAAAACACTTTTTGCACTTGTGATAGTGTTGAAAAACCACTTTTCGCAATTGTGTTAGTGTTGAAAAACCACTTTTCGCACTTGTGTTAGTGTTGAAAAACCACTTTTCGCACTTGTGTTGGTGCAGGAAACCACTTTTGCATTTGTATTAGTGTGGAAAAAACACTTTTTGCACTTGTGATAGTGTTGTAAAACCACTTTTCGCACTTGTGTTAGTGTTGAAAAACCACTTTTCGCACTTGTGTTAGTGTTGAAAAACCACTTTTCGCACTTGTGTTATTGTTGAAAAACCACTTTTTGCACTTGTGTTAGTGTTGAAAAACCACTTTTCGCACTTGTGTTGGTGCAGGAAACCACTTTTGTACTTGTATTAGTGTGGAAAAAACACTTTTTGCACTTGTGATAGTGTTGAAAAACCACTTTTCGCACTTGTGTTGGTGCAGGAAACCACTTTTGCACTTGTATTAGTGTGGAAAAAACACTTTTTGCACTTGTGATATTGTTGAAAAACCACTTTTCACACTTGTGTTAGTGTTGAAAAACCACTTTTCGCACTTGTGTTGGTGCAGGAAACCACTTTTGCACTTGTATTAGTGTGGAAAAAACACTTTTTGCACTTGTGATAATGTTGAAAAACCACTTTTCGCACTTGTGTTAGTGTTGAAAAACCACTTTTCGCACTTGTGTTGGTGCAGGAAACCACTTTTGCACTTGTATTAGTGTGGGAAAACCACTTTTCGCACTTGTGTTAGTGTTGAAAAACCACTTTTCGCACTTGTGTTAGTGTTGAAAAACCACTTTTCGCACTTGTGTTGGTGCAGGAAACCACTTCTGCACTTGTATTAGTGTGGAAAAAACACTTTTTGCACTTGTGATAGTGTTGAAAAACCACTTTTCGTACTTGTGTTGGTGCAGGAAACCACTTTTGCACTTGTATTAGTGTGGAAAAAACACTTTTCGCACTTGTGTTAGTGTTGAAAAACCACTTTTCGCACTTGTGTTAGTGTTGAAAAACCACTTTTCGCACTTGTGTTAGTGTTGAAAAACCACTTTTCGCACTTGTGTTGGTGCAGGAAACCACTTTTGCACTTGTATTACTGTGGAAAAACCACTTTTCGCACTTGTGTTAGTGTTGAAAAACCACTTTTCGCACTTGTGTTAGTGTTGAAAAAACACTTTTCGCACTCGTGTCATTGTTGAAAAACCACTTTTCACACTTGTGTTGGTGCAGGAAACCACTTTTGCACTTGTATTAGTGTGGAAAAAACACATTTTGCACTTGTGATAGTGTTGAAAAACCACTTTTCGCACTTGTGTTAGTGATGAAAAACCACTTTTCGCACTTGTGTTAGTGTTGAAAAACCACTTTTCGCACTTGTGTTGATGCAGGAAACCACTTTTGCACTTGTATTAGTGTGGAAAAAACACTTTTTGCACTTGTGATAGTGTTGAAAAACCACTTTTCGCACTTGTGTTAGTGTTGAAAAACCACTTTTCGCACTTGTGGTAGTGTTGAAAAACCACTTTTCGCACTTGTGTTATTGTTGAAAAACCACTTTTTGCACTTGTGTTAGTGTTGAAAAACCACTTTTCGCACTTGTGTTGGTGCAGGAAACCACTTTTGTACTTGTATTAGTGTGGAAAAAACACTTTTTGCACTTGTGATAGTGTTGAAAAACCACTTTTCGCACTTGTGTTGGTGCAGGAAACCACTTTTGCACTTGTATTAGTGTGGAAAAAACACTTTTTGCACTTGTGATATTGTTGAAAAACCACTTTTCACACTTGTGTTAGTGTTGAAAAACCACTTTTCGCACTTGTGTTGGTGCAGGAAACCACTTTTGCACTTGTATTAGTGTGGAAAAAACACTTTTTGCACTTGTGATAATGTTGAAAAACCACTTTTCGCACTTGTGTTAGTGTTGAAAAACCACTTTTCGCACTTGTGTTGGTGCAGGAAACCACTTTTGCACTTGTATTAGTGTGGGGAAACCACTTTTCGCACTTGTGTTAGTGTTGAAAAACCACTTTTCGCACTTGTGTTGGTGCAGGAAACCACTTCTGCACTTGTATTAGTGTGGAAAAAACACTTTTTGCACTTGTGATAGTGTTGAAAAACCACTTTTCGTACTTGTGTTGGTGCAGGAAACCACTTTTGCACTTGTATTAGTGTGGAAAAAACACTTTTCGCACTTGTGTTAGTGTTGAAAAACCACTTTTCGCACTTGTGTTAGTGTTGAAAAACCACTTTTCGCACTTGTGTTAGTGTTGAAAAACCACTTTTCGCACTTGTGTTGGTGCAGGAAACCACTTTTGCACTTGTATTACTGTGGAAAAACCACTTTTCGCACTTGTGTTAGTGTTGAAAAACCACTTTTCGCACTTGTGTTAGTGTTGAAAAAACACTTTTCGCACTCGTGTCATTGTTGAAAAACCACTTTTCACACTTGTGTTGGTGCAGGAAACCACTTTTGCACTTGTATTAGTGTGGAAAAAACACATTTTGCACTTGTGATAGTGTTGAAAAACCACTTTTCGCACTTGTGTTAGTGATGAAAAACCACTTTTCGCACTTGTGTTAGTGTTGAAAAACCACTTTTCGCACTTGTGTTGATGCAGGAAACCACTTTTGCACTTGTATTAGTGTGGAAAAAACACTTTTTGCACTTGTGATAGTGTTGAAAAACCACTTTTCGCACTTGTGTTAGTGTTGAAAAACCACTTTTCGCACTTGTGGTAGTGTTGAAAAACCACTTTTCGCACTTGTGTTGGTGCAGAAAACCACTTTTGCACTTGTATTAGTGTGGAAAAAACACTTTTTGCACTTGTGATAGTGTTGAAAAACCACTTTTCGCACTTGTGTTAGTGTTGAAAAACCACTTTTCGCACTTGTGTTAGTGTTGAAAAACCACTTTTCGCACTTGTGTTGGTGCAGGAAACCACTTTTGCACTTGTATTAGTGTGGAAAAAACACTTTTTGCACTTGTGATAGTGTTGAAAAACCACTTTTCGTACTGTGTTAGTGTTGAAAAACCACTTTTCGCACTTGTGTTAGTGTTGAAAAACCTCTTTTCGCACTTGTGTTGGTGCAGGAAACCACTTTTGCACTTGTATTAGTGTGGAAAAAACACTTTTCACACTTGTGTTAGTGTTGAAAAACCACTTTTCGCACTTGTGTTAGTGTTGAAAAACCACTTTTCGCACTTGTGTTGGTGCAGGAAACCACTTTTGCACTTGTATTAGTGTGGAAAAAACACTTTTTGCACTTGTGATGGTGTTGAAAAACCACTTTTCGCACTTGTGTTAGTGTTGAAAAACCACTTTTCGCACTTGTATTGGTGCAGGAAACCACTTTTGCACTTGTATTAGTGTGGAAAAACCACTTTTCGCACTTGTGTTAGTGTTGAAAAACCACTTTTCGCACTTGTGTTAGTGTTGAAAAACCACTTTTCGCACTTGTGTTGGTGCAGGAAACCACTTTTGCACTTGTATTAGTGTGGAAAAAACACTTTTTGCACATGTGATAGTGTTGAAAAACCACTTTTCACACTTGTGTTAGTGTTGAAAAACCACTTTTCGCACTTGTTTTGGTGCAGGAAACCACTTTTGCACTTGTATTAGTGTGGAAAAAACCCTTTTTGCACTTGTGATAGTGTTGAAAAACCACTTTTCGCACTTTTGTTAGTGTTGAAAAACCACTTTTCGCACTTGTGTTGGTGCAGGAAACGACTTTTGCACTTGTATTAGTGTGGGAAAACCACTTTTCGCACTTGTGTTAGTGTTGAAAAACCACTTTTCGCACTTGTGTTAGTGTTGAAAAACCACTTTTCGCACTTGTGTTGGTGCAGGAAACCACTTCTGCACTTGTATTAGTGTGGAAAAAACACTTTTTGCACTTGTGATAGTGTTGAAAAACCACTTTTTGCACTTGTGTTAGTGTTGAAAAACCACTTTTCGCACTTGTGTTGTTGCAGGAAACCACTTTTGCACTTGTATTAGTGTGGAAAAAACACTTTTCGCACTTGTGTTAGTGTTGAAAAACCACTTTTCGCACTTGTGTTAGTGTTGAAAAACCACTTTTCGCACTTGTGTTGGTGCAGGAAACCACTTTTGCACTTGTATTAGTGTGGAAAAAACACTTTTTGCACTTGTGATAGTGTTGAAAAACCACTTTTAGCACTTGTGTTAGTGTTGAAAAACCACTTTTCGCACTTGTGTTGGTGCAGGAAACCACTTTTGCACTTGTATTAGTGTGGAAAAAACACTTTTTGCACTTGCGATAGTGTTGAAAAACCACTTTTCGCACTTGTGTTAGTGTTGAAAAACCACTTTTCGCACTTGTGTTGGTGCAGGAAACCACTTTTGCACTTGTATTAGTGTGGAAAAAACACTTTTTGCACTTGTGTTAGTGTTGAAAAACCACTTTTCGCACTTGTGTTAGTGTTGAAAAACCACTTTTCCCACTTGTGTTAGTGTTGAAAAACCACTTTTCGCACTTGTGTTGGTGCAGGAAACCACTTTTGCACTTGTATTAGTGTGGAAAAACTACTTTTCGCACTTGTGTTAGTGTTGAAAAACCACTTTTCGCACTTGTGTTCGTGTTGAAAAACCACTTTTCGCACTTGTGTTGGTGCAGGAAACCACTTTTGCACTTGTATTAGTGTGGAAAAAACACTTTTTGCACTTGTGATAGTGTTGAAAAACCACTTTTCGCACTTGTGTTAGTGTTGAAAAACCACTTTTCGCACTTGTGTTGTTGCAGGAAACCACTTTTGCACTTGTATTAGTGTGGAAAAAACACTTTTTGCACTTGTGATAGTGTTGAAAAACCACTTTTCGCACTTGTGTTAGTGTTGAAAAACCACTTTTCGCACTTGTGTTGGTGCAGGAAACCACTTTTGCACTTGTATTAGTGTGGAAAAAACACTTTTTGCACTTGTGATAGTGTTGAAAAACCACTTTTCGCACTTGTGTTGGTGCAGGAAACCACTTTTGCACTTGTATTAGTGTGGAAAAAACACTTTTCGCACTTGTGTTAGTGTTGAAAAACCACTTTTCGCACTTGTGTTAGTGTTGAAAAACCACTTTTCGCACTTGTGTTGGTGCAGGAAACCACTTTTGCACTTGTATTAGTGTGGAAAAAACACTTTTTGCACTTGTGATAGTGTTGAAAAACCACTTTTAGCACTTGTGTTAGTGTTGAAAAACCACTTTTCGCACTTGTGTTGGTGCAGGAAACCACTTTTGCACTTGTATTAGTGTGGAAAAAACACTTTTTGCACTTGCGATAGTGTTGAAAAACCACTTTTCGCACTTGTGTTAGTGTTGAAAAACCACTTTTCGCACTTGTGTTGGTGCAGGAAACCACTTTTGCACTTGTATTAGTGTGGAAAAAACACTTTTTGCACTTGTGTTAGTGTTGAAAAACCACTTTTCGCACTTGTGTTAGTGTTGAAAAACCACTTTTCCCACTTGTGTTAGTGTTGAAAAACCACTTTTCGCACTTGTGTTGGTGCAGGAAACCACTTTTGCACTTGTATTAGTGTGGAAAAACTACTTTTCGCACTTGTGTTAGTGTTGAAAAACCACTTTTCGCACTTGTGTTGGTGCAGGAAACCACTTTTGCACTTGTATTAGTGTGGAAAAAACACTTTTTGCACTTGTGATAGTGTTGAAAAACCACTTTTCGCACTTGTGTTAGTGTTGAAAAACCACTTTTCGCACTTGTGTTGTTGCAGGAAACCACTTTTGCACTTGTATTAGTGTGGAAAAAACACTTTTCGCACTTGTGTTAGTGTTGAAAAACCACTTTTCGCACTTGTGTTAGTGTTGAAAAACCACTTTTCGCACTTGTGTTGGTGCAGGAAACCACTTTTGCACTTGTATTAGTGTGGAAAAAACACTTTTTGCACTTGTGATAGTGTTGAAAAACCACTTTTAGCACTTGTGTTAGTGTTGAAAAACCACTTTTCGCACTTGTGTTGGTGCAGGAAACCACTTTTGCACTTGTATTAGTGTGGAAAAAACACTTTTCGCACTTGTGTTAGTGTTGAAAAACCACTTTTCGCACTTGTGTTAGTGTTGAAAAACCACTTTTCCCACTTGTGTTAGTGTTGAAAAACCACTTTTCGCATTTGTGTTGGTGCAGGAAACCACTTTTGCACTTGTATTAGTAGTGTAATAATGTTGCTTCTGGGACACCTCCGTTTAACATGGGAAATCCCTATCTAATGTCATTTACCCCCTTGTCTTTTTCAAAAATCATAAACACCTCTATTTCTCCCACCCTCATCTTTATGAACCTTTTGTCTGTAGTACCTATCCTTAATGTTGTTCATTAGACCACTCAAACACTACAAATATTTGTTTTCTCTTATAGACCTATCATCCTTCTTCTACATATCATCTGGCAGATTAATCTTTGACCCATTCACTTCCATATTAATTCTTTCCCTCCCTCATTGCCCCTAAACACCTATATTTCTCTCACCCTGTTCTTTACGAACCTTCTAACCTTTTGACATGTTATCCTTATTCATTAGACCACTTAAACACCTGTGATCCTTCTGACCTCATGGACCTTTTAACCTTTTACTCTTAATATCATCTGGTGAATATAACCCACTCAAACAACGACCCTACAAATATTTGTTTATGCGTGGGAAATAATTTAATTCTCCTACAACTCTCTTCACCATCTAATATATTAACAAAAAATATGTTTGAGTTTGGTTCTTTATTAAGATATTTTAACTGAGCTAAGATAAAATGGTAAACCTCCCTCAATGTTCTTGTTTGAGCACCTCCAGTGCCACATACCATTTTTAAATTAAAGTATATATTTTCCTGACAACCATCAAAGTTTTCCGTCCACTCAAAAATATTTCCATCTTTTTTACCCAATTCACCGGTATTTAAATTAATTCTCTTATTTGTTTTGTGAATTTTTTTACCAGTTGCCTTTTCAATTATACCTATTTGATATTTTTCACATTCATTATGTTTTCCATTTATATACCAAGGTTGATTACACCTCCACTCTTTAGTCTGGTTGATACTTGGTTCTATCATTTATATAATAGTAAAAAAGGCGGCGGTAGCCCGTTAAAATCCCCAACCCCCCCTTTTTAACTTATCACTTATATATATCTTATCACTTATGTATATCTTATCACTTATATATATCTTATCACTTATATATATCTTATCACTTATATATATCTTATCACTTATATACTTATATAACCATAAGGGAGACTATCAATTCCATTTTCTAAAATAAACCTCTTATCATCAAAAGCCCCCAATGCTTTCTTATTCACCTCTTCTGAATATAATTGATGTTTATAACTTCTTATTCCATTAATCTTTCTAAACTCTTCTTTCTTTGTTGTTAAACAGTTATAATAATCCTTAAAGTTTATTGTTTCTTTAATGACATTTTTCTTTACACCTTTTAATTTCTTATCAGTTTTTTCAACGTTATTCACAATGTATTTATAAGCATAAGCCTTAGACCTCAATCCCACAAATTCACTCATGACATTTCCTCCTAATTCATCCTTGAACTTTCCAATCACCTTTTTATTTTTAGAAGAGAACAACTCACTCTCTGGACTGTAATTACTCGTGTCATAGATATTAATGTCTCTTTTCATGTCTGAATAAACATCGTTGGTATTAATTTTCAAAATAAAACTATCTGTATCCATATAAAGTAGATTAACATCATTTTGATATTTCTTCCTCAAGTTATTATAAAAGTAATCATACATTAATGACTTTGATAAATCAAGAATTGTTGTCCCAATATAAATAGGTTTGTTCATTTCAATACTCTCTTTAATCAAATGGATCGCACAAAAGTTCTCAGTAAAGACCTCAGCTCGAGTAAAACTCGGTCTATTAATTAATTTTGATGCTTGTTCCCAAGATGTTGATAATCTGATATTTTGTCTTTTCCTCACATTCTCCATAGTCTTACCAAAGACCGCATTATTCATCAATTTATAAAAGTCTTTCTCAAAATCTGTTTTTGACTCTGTTCTTCTTTGTGTATTAAAATCAATGTACCCCTTTAACCAATGACTTTGATTGAACTTTAGAACCCTATGGATCTTCTCTACTCTTAGACCTTTTGATAAATATTGTCGCAAATTTCTTTGGTGTAGAACATAATTTTTCTTGTTATATAATGTAGTAAGTAATTTTTCTGTTGATTCACCTATATCAAACGATCGTTGATAATCACTCAACCATTCTTTCTTTGGACTTTCTTTCTCACAAGCAAATGGGAGATCTTTGTGTAGGTTATGGAGTTCCTCTGGATATTTTAAATCAATTTCAAAATAATAACCAACTTTTTCTTCATCCAATTCTTTTTGTGTAGAGATACATACATCTTGTAAAACGTTTTTGTAGTCTTTTTCCTTTACCCATCTAAGTTTTCCATAAGGAAGAGCCTGAGACATTGCCCAGCCATACAGGTTGTTTGCGTCATAGTACATCAAGTAAGAACTCTCTTTCGTTGGATCATAATTTGGAAGATATTTGTTATTTGCTTTTGCGTATCTACTCGAGCAGACTTGTGAAATTCCACCTCTTTTTGCCTTTTCAATCATCAAAAGCATATCAACATCGGTTATCAAATCCAAATCTTGTTTTGTCATTTTCAACATCGCACTCCAGGCCAATCCAGGTGCTGTGTAGTAGTGAGCAGGATCCAATCCATATCCAGTGCGACAAACAGATCTAAAGGCTTCAAATACATCGGCCAATAAAAGCACATCAGTTTTGAGATACAAATCGTGATACTCGCCAAGATTCCTGATGTTATATTTTTCCCAAACATTTTGTGCGTGTACATAATCTTTATCAGATATATTACTGTTGTTTAATTTGTTATAGAAATTTTCTTTTGAAGGAAGTTGTGTTTCATTGAATCTCTCAAATGAGTCCATATAGTCATAGGGGTAAATTCCCTTTTGTGTTAGAAAATCTTTATCTAAAAAATACTCTGAAAGACATGGAAACTCTTTTAGATTTTGAACCAAGTTAACCAATGGACTTGCCATGAATTTAAATGTATCAAGAAATCTGATATGAGTAATAGGAGATGTGTGAATTGTTTTTGTGAATGAAATGTATTTCTGATCCGTGTTTGGAATTGCTGAGATACTTCCAGAAGTCTTTGAGAGTTCCTTGATAAATAGATGTGTATCATAATGAGCGTTGTTATGAAGAAAGACAGGAATGAAAGAGGGGAGTTGATAATTAATATTACAACTTTGATGAGCCAGACCTCTATATTTACCAGTGAGATGACAATGGTCTCTAACCTTTAGACCTTTACCAATTTTCTCCTCACAAATATGACAGACATTGTTTTTTATAAATTCGCTTTTTTCTTTACTTGTTAAGGACATTGGTTTATTGGTTTCTCTCATTATCTTGGTTAATCGAACACAGTCTTTTTCTAGTCGTTTCACAAACTCCTCTGGGGTATTTGAGCCTCTATACATCTCTAACTTGTTATATTTATCACCAACGGATGATTTGATATAATAACAAAAACCACAAGGAGTATGTTTTTGATATTTATTTGTGTATGATTCTTTTGGATCTGGAGAAGCAGTATCAATTTTTTCTAAAATACTTTCAAAATCAGCATATATAACAAATGGATGTTTGATCTTTTTATTTTCATCTTTGAATGTGATCTTTGAGCCTTCTTTAGGCATATTGATTACCGTTGATTTATGTTCGCCACAATAATTTGAATGTTTATCTAATCTTTCTTGTGAATTGAAGAAGTTAAGACAACGCAAACAAATATATATTTTATTTGTTCTCTTACAGACTTGTGGTTTTATTAATTTAGCAATATCTTTGATGTATGTATAATGTGAATTTTCGTCTGAATTAAAATATAGAAGATTAATATGAGTTTGTTTACAATTGTCAGAAAGCTTTAAAACCTGAATGTTGTTTGTTTCTGTTAGACCATAAACATTAACTGATAAATTATTCATCTTTTCAAATTTAGGAATATCATTTAAAGTCATCGGAAACTTTAGATCTTTCGTATTTAATGTATTCTCATATTTTTTATAATGAGATACTCTTTCATCATGAAAATGTGGAGGATGTAAGTGTGCTAAAATAGACCAGAGAAAACATTTATTGTCTTTATTTTTGATATTGATAACTGCTTTTCTATTTTTGATAACACTGGGTAAATCAATGTAAGAAGAAGCTTTTAGAGGATCTGATTTAAGAATATGAATGTCTATGTAAATAATTTTTCCTATATTGAATCCACTTCCTACGATTGAATTATCCACATCTTGCTCTTGTTTAATAAGTTCATCATAGACTCCTGATGTTTTAAAATCTTGATATGAAGATATAAAGTGTGGCTCAGTTCTCATGTATGGTGCATCTATAACTCCTTCATCCTTTGTCATTTCTAATTTTACTCCCATATAAAATTTAAGTGGTTTCATTTCCTTTAGTGTTTTTTCAATCAACGTTTGAACAGCAGGTTTAACTATTTCTACAGCATCAACTATAGACTCTGGTTCAGGAGGTTTGAAGTTAAAGACTCTTATTTTAATATGTCCTTTGAATGCTCCATCAGAGTTTTTAGTTGTGATAAAATTTGATAAATGTAGATTTGTTTTAAGATGTATTTTGAAGCCTTTCTTGAGGATATTTTTATTACATGTAGAACAGTGTTTTGTTTCAGGTGGAAGAGGGGAAAGTTTGTTTAAAATGTTGTATGTATGTTTTGCGGTGAGAATATGTTGTTTATAATATTTTACTTCCTTCTCGCAAGTATCACAATAAACCATATTTATAGCGTGAGAAAACGTGGTGTTTTATATATATCACTGTGCTTAAAATAAAACACTTTTGAGCTTTACAGCTCCGTTTTATATATATCGCTGTGCTTAAACTAAAACACTTTTTCACTCAGAATCATCTAAGTCATAACTATCACATGAATACTCAGAATCATACTCAGAGTCATCAATAAAGCTACTCTCATAACTATCATTTGAGCACAAACTATTAGTATCATAACTATCATCTGTGTTCAATGAAATACTATCATCACCATCGTCCGAGTTCAATGAAATACTATCATCACTATCGTCCGAGTTCAATGAAATAGTAAAATCTTCACTGCTGTAATGACTCATATTTAATTAGCAGAAAAAACCTTTCCATCTATACCAATATACTTTCTTTCATTAACGGATTCAATCTCTACATTTTTAATATCAAAAGTTATCTTTAAATAATCTCTAACTATCATAGAACGAAATGACATTTCACCAGAAATATTAACATCATTCATTTTACTTAGATCTACACCCTTTGGATTATTAAAGAAAATACAAATGTCTCCTCTAGAATTATTAATGGTCTTATCATTCTTTTTCAAAGTATCGTGGTCAATCACTTTTTCAAGCTTTGAATAAATTGCCAGGAGTAGAGGAGAAACTTTTGTTAGATTTACTTTAATGGATGTCTTTCCAGGTATAGTTAGAGCTCTTCCTTTAAATGAAATAGAGGGGCTCATGTTATTTTCCATAACTGGTTTTACCCAAAAATTTCCATATTTATCTTTGTTCAATTTAACATCTTTGACATATTTTTCTATATCTTCCACCGAAGTAGAGATTGATTGAAATTTGTCTTTTGTGCTTTGAAACATTGTATTTATTAATGAATAAACTTGCGTTTAGTTTAAGTAAAAATTTACTATATAAATATGATAAGTTCTGAAGGATATTTAGAATTTCCAGACTCTCCATATGATAAATTAGAGAATTGTCCAGCTTGTGATAGAATAGGGCTTAATAATGAGGGTTCATATAAACAATGTTTATTCTGTGATTATATTCTAATTAATGATAATAAGAAATATAAAAAAACATATAACTCTTTTAAATTAGAACCAAAAATGAATTACTTTACAAGATTAATAAGAGAGATGAATGTTAAGCATTATGGTGATAATACACCATTTCTTACAAGGAAAGAGACTCTTTGTATTGAGGAAATGTATAAGGGTTTAATGATATTTATTATTCAAAATAATTTTAATGGAAATGTTAATACAAGATACTATATAAATAAAATAATGAATTATTTTGAAATTAAACCCGAACTCAGGATAAAATATAGAGTTTCTAAAATAGCTCAAAAAAAGTTAGATGACTTGTTTTCCAAATATATAAATGAATGATTTTTTACCCGTTTGGGAAAATAAGATAAAGTTTAATAACCATAAAAACATTCCAAATTCATTGAGATGTCTAATAGTTGGTTCAAGCGGATGTGGGAAAACCTGTTTACTTTTAAAGATGCTCCTTGGTCCTAATTTTTTAGATTATGATAATTTAATAATTTTTACAAAGTCAAGTTTTCAACCCGAGTATCAACTACTCTCACAGGGTTTTAATGCAGGTCTTAAAAAGGAAGACATTATCGGTTTATTTAAACTTCAAAACAAACTGAATGATTTTAATATTGAAGATATAATACAATTATTTTGTGATACACAGAAATCAAAATCGAAACCCATAACTTGTATTCTCAGTGATAATACGGATGATATACCTTCACCTCAAGATTTAGATAAATCAAAAAAGAACCTCGTCATCTTTGATGATTGTGTTAATGAGAGAAACCAAACAGTAATGGATAGCTACTATACAAGAGGGAGACATTCTTCTTGTAATTGTATATATCTTAGTCAATCATATTTTCAACTCCCTCGACGCTCAATAAGAAACAATGCCAATACTTTTATTTTATTTAAGTTAAATTCAATAGATGTAAATAATTTTTGGAGAGATAATTGCTCTGCGTTATGTAGTAAAAAAGAATTTGAAAATTATATGAAACACACGATTGGAAAATATAAATATATTGTTGTGAAACAAGATGAGATACTAAATGATATTTTTCAATAAATAAATACAGAAAATGAATACCGAAGAAAGAGAAAGAAAGTTTAAGGAACATCAACAATTAGTTTCAAAAGTTGTTAAACAACAGGAAGAGATAAAGAAGAAACGGAGACAGAAACTAACTGGTGAAGAAGCCTTTGAAAGAAAACAAGAGAAATTCTTTAAACCACTTTTGAAAACTCAACACTCACCTACAGTTCCCACGGTAGAATTTACTCCGAAAAAACTTCAAATGCTCAAAGATTTTAGTCAGATAACAAAACAAGAACTTGGTGAATTAGAATATGATGACGAGGGATTATTTCGGAAACTTGAGCAGGTAAATCAACCCCCTAATTATGTTGTGGAAGCTCTTCAAAACAATGAATATTCGGCGGGTTCAAAAACCAGAGCAGGTCTCATTCCAACAGAAGAACCAGCAGTGTTTCATCTTGTGGAAGAAAAGGTATTGATATTTAATGATGAATTGATGTTCTTGAGTTCTACTCAACCAAATGTTAAATTAACTCCAAGATTAATGTTTCTTCTAACAAACCCCGGATTCAGCGGTTCAAAATATTTTGAGGAACCACTTGATATGGAAAGAGAGGAAGATAGGGTATATATTGAGTTGTTAAATGCACTTGATTATGGAGTTTCTGTTGCTGGTAAAAGTAAGAAGAATGAGAAGGAGAAACATATTATTGATGCTTTAAGTAAACTTGGTTCAGGTGTTAGTTTTCTTCCAAATGACCCATCACAATTAGTTAATAGGCTATTATTGTTGTTAGGTAGTAAGAAGGCTGGAAACAACAATTGTTTTAATGAATCCTCAGCCATTTTAGATCAGTTGATGAATATGAAAATAATTAATAAATGTCAATACAAAGATATTTTATTAGATATTAAATAAGATGAGAAGCACAATTCTTAGTTTTAATTTCACAACGAGCGATTACACAGCTTCATTCCCTTACCCACTACAACTTGACCCCCTTACCTCATATGAGGCATCTTTGTTGTCAATGGAAACTTACAATACCCTTTTTAATATCACAGAGAAAAACAACAAGTTTAGTTATAATCCAGGCACTGCCTACAAAACTATAACTGTTTCACCTGGAGCTTACGAGATTTCTCAAATATCTTCAGAAGTCTCTCGCCTTATGAAAGAAAAAGGTGATGAACCAAAAAATATTGTAATAGATATTCAAAAACACACTTCAAAATCAACTATTAAACTTAAAAATAATTATAAAGTTGATTTCACGATTGAAAATTCGTTTAGAGAGCTATTGGGTTTCTCTTCAAAAAAGATTGAAAATAACGGGACGTTTTACAGTGATAATGTTATCCAAATATCCTCCGGTATAAATTCAGTATTAATTCATTGTGATTTGATTGATGGTGCTTATAACGATGGAATAAGAACAAATACAATATTTTCATTCAGTGCATACTCAACCCCGATTGGTTATAAATTTAATATGGAACCAAAAAATCTTGTCTATTTACCTGTGTCAGGAAAAACCATATACAGAGTAAATTTTAGGATAACCGACCAAGATAATCGTATGATATCCTTTAATGATGAAATTATATCCATCAGAATTCACCTACGTGAAGTTTTTCAATAAATAAATAATGGTTATTGTGAGAAAACACGAGTTGGGAAAATATAAAATAATTACAGGGGAGGGCATGTTCCTTTCACCAGACTATACAAGGTATGTGGGTAGAGGATACTATAAACCTAAGAGACAACGAGGTGTAGGTCATCAATTTCGAAATAAAGGAGATGGGATAATTGATACTCTAATGGGTATTGGTTCAACCATCCTTAAACATAAAGACCTAATTGGTTCAACTGCTTCTGCCGTGGGCTCCGTTGCGGGTGCTATAAAGAGTATAAAAGATGCTCAAAAGGAGTCTCATAAATTACAAGCAATCAAAGAAATAAAAAAAGGTAAAACTCAACTATCTTCACAAGAACGACAAAAAATCATTAAAATACTTGGGTCAGGGTTTCAACAATTTTAATGCTATATAAATACAAGTATGGAAGCGATTGATAGTATCTATGATTTGGATGATACGATTATCATTTCAAACTCCACTAAAAAGGAAGACTATTTTAAGGTAAATGCTATAACAGGAACAGACTGGAATTCAAACGGAACAAAAAGTTTTGAAATAAATAATCAACAAACTTACTTGAATATAGCTGATAGTTTCTTGCTGTGTAAATTTAAATTCACTAAGGCTGCGAATAATACTAATGCTACACTCGTAAATGATTTCTTCTGGAAAATGTTTGACAGTGTCCGCCTGTATATTGGAACACAAGAGGTTGAAGCGGTTGATTATGTCTCTGCTACATCTGAAATGATGAAATTTACACTATATTCGTTTAGTGATAGAATGGGTAAGGGAGCTGTTGAAGGTTTTATTCCTGATATGTCAACGGGTACAAACGCAGACCCTGGTTATAGTCAAAGGAAGTCAATGTATAATGATGAAACAAAAGCAGTGAATAGTTTTACCGTAGCAGTACCTCTTAAAGGTATATTTGGATTTTGCGATTATGATAAAGTTTTGTATGGTCTTAAAATTAGATTTCAACTACAAAGGAATGATAATGTAAATAGGTTGCTTTTTGGGGATGAAAATGCTTTTGGAGACAACAATAAATTTGTTATTAATGATTTGTGTTGGTATATCAGTGAATATACTCCTAATCTTAAAACGGAAGAGATGTTAAATAGAAGACTTAACTCAAAGAAACCGCTAAATGTATCATACCTTAAAAGAAGATGTCAACACGTTAAACTGGAACACACTACCTACACTTGGAATTTGGGTGTTCTTCAAGGAAAGCCACGATACCTCTGGCTCATTTTTAAAAAACCAGATGGAGAGGACGGTACTAATAAGAATAATGCGCTGAGTGATAATGCTAAGGTGAAACAACTTCGGGTTTCTCTTGATGGCACATTTTATCCGCGAGATAGATTGGAAATTGATTGGGAAAAAAATGATTATGCGGAAGCCTACAAGTCCTACCAAAAGGTGTGTGAAAGTAATGGTAATAATGATCCTATTTTGGATATGGTTGCATTTAAAGGTTTATATACAATCTACGCAATTGACCTGAGTTCTCAAAAGGAAACTATAAAGTCTAATCGAGTGGATACTTCTCTATACATTGAAAGAGGGGAGAATGAAGAAGTTGATGCTTATTGTTTGCTTTTGGAGGAAACAGAATTACAGATTAATACAGATAATGGTGTTATGATTAATATCACATAGGTTTTTTCTCATAAATAAATGGTTGGGGTATATGTTAATCAAATCAATCTTAATAAATTAACATCTTGTATTCAAAATCAAAAGCCTTGTATTATTAATGTTAATACAATTCAAAGAAAAGGAGCTGTAAGAATTGATGTTTTACTCACACACACACAAGTAAAAACACTAAATGATGTTGGATCACTTAAAATTAAAATGACGAAACCTATGTTAAAGAAATATTCAATAGACGAGTCAAGAGGAGGATTTCTCCCGTTTCTAATTCCTTTATTTGCTGGTTTAAGTGCGGCGGGAGCATTGACTGGTGGTATTTCAGCAGCGGTAAAAACTGCTAACGAAAGGAAGGCACAACTAAAAGCTCAAAAAGAATTGGAAAGACATAACAAGGAGTTGGAGAAACAAATTAGTGGAAGTGGTGTAATTGTAGATTTTGCTCAAAAACTTGAAAGTCTACCTGATAAAGCTAGATTGTTGGTTGGTGATATGCTTTCCTCTATCGCTCAAGCGGGTGTTAAACTAACTAAACGGGGTAATGGATTGTATCTTTCTCATAAATAAATGGATAAATGGTTTAAACAATTTGGAAAGAATACAACGTCAAATATAGAACTAGCCAAGTATTGTAAAACACTAAAAATTGATAATGTGGTAATCTGTATGAGAGATGAATTAATACATATAAATAAGAATACAAAGAATATTATTATGAATTTAGACACACAGAATGGTTCTCATTGGGTTTGTATTCATAATAGTCAGGATAAATATTATTTTGATAGTTATGGTATGCCACCACCTGTTGAAGTAATACAATTCTTACAGAATGGTGTTTATCAAACATTTCAAGTTCAAGAAATTAATTCTAAATGTTGTGGTCAATTATGTTTATATGTATTATTTCAACTCAACAATAATGAAAAGTTTTATGATATCATTTTTAATCTAATATAAATGACTTATGTTGGAAAAGATGGTTCTATCTTTGGAAAATCCTCTCAGGATATTGATTTATCAAATTATTATACAAAGGCACAGGCTGAACGACAAAAATATAGTGTAAGTAAAAATATTAATATGAAGAATACTTATAAATTAATCAATTATCCAAACCCTACAGATGCGAATGACTTAATTAGATTAAGTGATTTATCACAATATATATTTTTAAAGAAAACAGCACGTTTTGTGAAAGAAGTAAAATTTACAACCACAACACCTGGTTATACTGACCATACACCTTTCCTCATTGAATTTAACTACCTGCTTACAATTGAATTTTATAAAGAAGGACATTTAGTTAATATGCGAATTAATAAATGGGGGTATGATATGCCTGATTTAGGGTATAATTGGTCTTTTTCAATAAACATAGAAGACCTACATGATTTAAATCAGTCTCGTAAAGAAGAATATTATCCACTTGGTGAAGATAAGGATTTATGTGGAAGTACAATTAGTAAACAACAAATACGTGATTTTAAGAAAATAAAAATATATGATAGTATAGCGATGGTTCGCATGACAAAGAAGGAAGGTAATGAGATAAGGATAGAAAGCCGAGGAATACAAACCGATTTGGTAGTGGGAAGATGGGGTGGTATTACCTGTCATAATATTAATCTCACATATATTTCTGATACATAAATGGCAGGAAGAAGACTACAAGAGAATTATAATTTTTGTATTCAAGGATACCTACAAGAAAAGGGTGCTCGGTATTACATACCTTATGATTTGGAGCATATACATGGGAATTTTGTCATAAAAAACTGGCCTTATACTGATATTGTTAAACCCACAAATAGAGACTTGTTTAAAATATTAAATAAAAATGAACTTCTCAAAGTTATGAAATATAAAACTCTTTTAGAAATCGTCAACAAATCTTATTGGTATCCTATTATGAGAAAAATAATTATAGATACAAGAATATCTCAAAATCCAGATGAGTATATGTATAATATTCTTTGGGGTTCAAACTCAAGGGTAGCAAGGGATGAGGAAGGAGTTGAAGAAGAGAAGGAGGAAAGAGAGAAAAAGGAGAAGGAGGAAAGGGAGAGGGAGGAGAAGGAGGAGAGGGAGAAAAAGGAGGAGAAGGAGGAGAGGGAGAAAAAGGAGAAGGAGGAAAGGGAGAAAAGGGAGAAGGAGGAAAGAGAGAAAAAGGAGAAGGAGGAAAGGGAGAGGGAGAAAATGGAGGAGGAGGAGAGGGAGCAAAGAGAGAGGGAGGAAAAATATAAAAAGATGGAAATCACTGAGATTCATAAAAGATTGAGTGTATTAAAGCAAATAAATCAATCTCAACGCACCGAAGAGGAAATTAAAGAATTAACAACTCTTATGAAGATAATGGTTTCAAAAATAAGAACGTCAATGTCTTCAATTTCAGAGATTTAAACGAGAAAGTGGTGAAGAAGAAGAAGAAGAAGAAGGAAAAGATTATGTGATTGATGATGTTGGTGTCATTGACTTTAGTTAGTTTTTATTTGTAAATAAATGGAGGAGAGAGTGAAGGCATTCCTTAGGATTCTTTATGTTTTAAAAATAAAGATTGAAATGTATATGTTGAAAACCAAAAAGGTTTTGATACTCTGTCGGAATTTTTCTGATAAATAAATATGAGTTATTGTCTCAAATGTAAAAAGAAAACTAAATCTAAAAATATCTCTTATGTTAAAGCTAAAAATAATAGAGTTTATCAAAAAGGAATATGTCAAGTATGTGGCTCTAAAAAGTGCCAATTCATCTCTCCTAAAAGAGGAGGAGACATACAAAAGTTTCTGTCAGGAAGTAAATTTACAACAACTGGAATTCCAGGGGAATTACACCTTCCAGGGTATTCTTTCTGTGGTCCAGGAACAAACTTGGATAAAAGATTAGATGAGGCTGACAATCCTAAACCTTGGTCTAAACCTACAAATAGGGTTGACGAAGTGTGTATGAAGCATGATATTGCTTATGGGAAAACCACTACGTTGACTGAAAAACATAAAGCCGACAGCGAAATGTTGTATAATTTGTCTTTGATACAAAATCCAACGTTGAGAGAGAAAGTTGATAGGTTTATTGTGAGAAATTTGATAAATGCTAAATTGAAACTTGGTCTTGGTTATTCCTCAAAAAACTATTAGGCTCTAATGATGCCATCAAGACTGAGGAGCTTTTGGCTGAAGAATTACACAAACCTATAATCACAAAGTTTAAAAGAAGGAAGGTTTATTCTAAATACACTGACCACATATGGTCCGCTGATTTAATTGAATTGAATAATGACAGGGGATACAGGTATGCTTTAACCGTTATTGATTTGAGGAGTAGATTTGCCTGGGTTGTCCCTTTAAAAAATAAAAGGGGTGATACTTTAATGTTAGCCTTTAAGCTAATATTTGATCGGGATAAAAGGAAACCAAAGAAGTTATGGACTGATGAGGGAACAGAGTTCTATAACAAAATATTCATGAAATTTCTTAAGGGGAAGGGTATTAAATTATACAGCACCTTTAATGAAGGAAAGGCAGTTGTTATTGAGCGTTTTAATCGTACTTTAAAAGAGAAATTATATAAAAAATTCACACAACTCGGTTCTCAAAAATGGGTGTATTTAATTCAGGATATTGTAGATAATTACAATAATACAGTTCATTCATCAACACAATCAAAACCATCAGAAACATTTACAAAATTAGAATATGAAAAGGAGATTAATTTGAGAAAGCCCAAGTTTAAAGTTGGTGATATTGTAAGAATATACAAATGGAAAAGTCATTTTGAGAAAGGTTATACACAAAAATGGACTCGTGAATTATTTAAAATCATTGATGTAATGGATACAGTCCCTTGGACCTACAAATTATATGATTTAAATGGAGAAGAAATCTTGGGTTCATTTTACTCACAAGAATTACAAAAAACACAAGTAAGCAGATAATACCCTTGAAAATAATAAATAAATAAATAAAATGTAATGGGGATACGTTTTTAAATCTGTGAACCCCAAACACAGAATCCCACAACTTTTTAGTTGGGGCTTAACTTTTGTGTGTGTATAATGGGGATACGTTTTTAAATCTGTGAACCCCAAACACAGAATCCCACAACTTTTTAGTTGGGGCTTAACTTTTGTGTGTGTATAATGGGGATACGTTTTTAAATCTGTGAACCCCAAACACAGAATCCCACAACTTTTTAGTTGGGGCTTAACTTTTGTGTGTGTGTGTATGTGCGAGTGAGTCATAATAATATACAAACCCTAACCCAACCCAAGCCCTAACCCAACCCCATCCCCAACCCAAACCCATCCCTAACCCAACCCATCCCTAACCCAACCCCATCCCTAACCCAACCCCATCCCTAACCCAACCCCATCCCTAACCCAACCCCATCCCTAACCCAACCCCATCCCTAACCCAACCCCAACCCTAACCCAACCCCATCCCTAACCCAACCCCATCCCTAACCCAACCCATCCCTAACCCTCACATTCAAAATCCCAACCCTAACCCAATCCCATCCCTAACCCAACCCCAACCCTAACCCTCACATTCAAAATCCCAACCCTAACCCAACCCATCCCTAACCCAACCCCATCCCTAACCCAACCCCATCCCTAACCCAACCCCAACCCTAACCCTCACATTCAAAATCCCAACCCTAACCCAACCCCATCCCTAACCCTCACATTCAAAATCCCACCCAAACCCTAACATAATCTTTCTTTTCTTCTTTTTTAAATACGTATTTCTTTTTTTTTTTTCCTCTTCCTCCAATTCTGTCTTTCAAGGCTTTTAAGTTTGAAGAAGTAGAAATGGGAAGAAAGAATTTTCCAGCATTTTCTTCCTCGAACTTTCTTGATATTGCTTAAATCAAGCGTCATTAAATAAAGAACATTGTTCATTGCTTTAGAATCCAAAGAGTCTCCAAGAGGAACCCCACAGGTAGAGTCTCCAAAATAAAACCAACTTTCCAAGTTCCCAAGGTATAACCACATTCCTGTTGAGCCTCCAAGATAGGTATCACATTCCGAGTCATCAAAACAAAACCCCCATTCCGAGTCTCCAAAACGAAACCAGTTTTCAAAGTCTCCAAGGTAAAACTCTTTTCCTAATTTTATGAAATTTAGTGAGTCTCCAAGGTAGGCTCCACAGTTAGAACCATCTAGGCAAACCTCATAATTTGTTTTTCCCAAATTTAGTGAGTCTCCAAGGTAGGCTCCACAGTTAGAACCATCTAGGCAGACCTCATAATTTGTTTTTCCCAAATTTAGTGAGTCTCCAAGGTAGGCTCCACAGTTAGAACCATCTAGGCAAACCTCATAATTTGTTTTTCCCAAATTTAGTGAGTCTCCAAGGTAGGCTCCACAGTTAGAACCATCTAGGCAGACCTCATAATTTGTTTTTCCCAAATTTAGTGAGTCTCCAAGGTAGGCTCCACAGTTAGA
The DNA here is from genome assembly GCF_964187855.1 of Myxine glutinosa. NCBI lineage: Eukaryota > Metazoa > Chordata > Myxini > Myxiniformes > Myxinidae > Myxine > Myxine glutinosa. Next base: position 33,640 of record NW_027617263.1, on the reverse strand, counting down.
ACCATCTAGGCAGACCTCATAATTTGTTTTTCCCAAATTTAGTGAGTCTCCAAGGTAGGCTCCACAGTTAGAACCATCTAGGCAAACCTCATAATTTGTTTTTCCCAAATTTAGTGAGTCTCCAAGGTAGGCTCCACAGTTAGAACCATCTAGGCAGACCTCATAATTTGTTTTTCCCAAATTTAGTGAGTCTCCAAGGTAGGCTCCACAGTTAGAACCATCTAGGCAGACCTCATAATTTGTTTTTCCCAAATTCAGTGAGTCTCCAAGGTAGGCTCCACAGTTAGAACCATCTAGGCAAACCTCATAATTTGTTTTTCCCAAATTTAGTGAGTCTCCAAGGTAGGCTCCACAGTTAGAACCATCTAGGCAGACCTCATAATTTGTTTTTCCCAAATTTAGTGAGTCTCCAAGGTATAACTCTTTGGCTGGGTCATCAAGGTAGAACTCGTTCAGTGGGTTTTGTTTTGATAACTCACAATAAGTATCATCATGGTAGAACTCTTTTTCAGGATTTTGTGGATCTCCAAGGTATAACTCTTTGGCTGGGTCATCAAGGTAGAACTCGTTCTGTGGGTCTTGGTTGTTCAAAAGATCTTCAAACAAAAAAATAACTTTATCCCAAGTTGTGTTAAAAGTAGAATTTTCATTTCGTAGCTCAGATACAATTTCCTCCATCGACAAGAGGTTCGAGTCCAGTTCATCAATCTGAAGGTTGAGCGCTACACAGGTAGTAGGACTCCAAGGAATAGCAAAGTTATCCCATTCCATTTCGGCATAGGAGTCCATTCTCAAGTGAAGCAGAAAGCGTGTTTGAAAAAGCCTGTGTGGTCGGTGCCTTTTATAAGAAGGGCTGGGTGTGTGTCATTTCCTGTGGAAATTCCCTGGGCGTGTCTTAACTGGAAATGATGTGATGGAAATTCCCTGAAAATGATGTTATGTATTACCTGGAAATGATACAATGCTGAAGAGTTTATAAAGTGGGTGGGACTTAGCAAAAGTGGGAGGGGCTTAGCAAAAGTGGGCGGGGCTTAGTAAAAAGTGGGCGTGGCTTAACAAAAAGTGGGCGGGGCTTAGTAAAATGGGCGGGGTTTACCAAAAAGTGGGCGGGGCTTACCAAAAAATGGTATGTGGCACTGGAGGCGCTCAAACAAGAACATTGAGGGAGGTTTACCATTTTATCTTAGCTCAGTTAAAATATCTTAATAAAGAACCAAACTCAAACATATTTTTTGTTAATATATTAGATGGTGAAGAGAGTTGTAGGAGAATTAAATTATTTCCCACGCATAAACAAATATTTGTAGGGTCGTTGTTTGAGTGGGTTATATTCACCAGATGATATTAAGAGTAAAAGGTTAAAAGGTCCATGAGGTCAGAAGGATCACAGGTGTTTAAGTGGTCTAATGAATAAGGATAACATGTCAAAAGGTTAGAAGGTTCGTAAAGAACAGGGTGAGAGAAATATAGGTGTTTAGGGGCAATGAGGGAGGGAAAGAATTAATATGGAAGTGAATGGGTCAAAGATTAATCTGCCAGATGATATGTAGAAGAAGGATGATAGGTCTATAAGAGAAAACAAATATTTGTAGTGTTTGAGTGGTCTAATGAACAACATTAAGGATAGGTACTACAGACAAAAGGTTCATAAAGATGAGGGTGGGAGAAATAGAGGTGTTTATGATTTTTGAAAAAGACAAGGGGGTAAATGACATTAGATAGGGATTTCCCATGTTAAACGGAGGTGTCCCAGAAGCAACATTATTACACTACTTGTATTAGTGTGGAAAAAACACTTTTTGCACTTGCGATAGTGTTGAAAAACCACTTTTCGCACTTGTGTTAGTGTTGAAAAACCACTTTTCGCACTTGTGTTGGTGCAGGAAACCACTTTTGCACTTGTATTAGTGTGGAAAAACACTTTTCGCACTTGTGTTAGTGTTGAAAAACCACTTTTCGCACTTGTGTTAGTGTTGAAAAACCACTTTTCCCACTTGTCTTAGTGTTGAAAAACCACTTTTCGCACTTGTGTTGGTGCAGGAAACCACTTTTGCACTTGTATTAGTGTGGAAAAACTACTTTTCGCACTTGTGTTAGTGTTGAAAAACCACTTTTCGCACTTGTGTTAGTGTTGAAAAACCACTTTTCGCACTTGTGTTGGTGCAGGAAACCACTTTTGCACTTGTATTAGTGTGGAAAAAACACTTTTTGCACTTGTGATAGTGTTGAAAAACCACTTTTCGCACTTGTGTTAGTGTTGAAAAACCACTTTTCGCACTTGTGTTGTTGCAGGAAACCACTTTTGCACTTGTATTAGTGTGGAAAAAACACTTTTCGCACTTGTGTTAGTGTTGAAAAACCACTTTTTGCACTTGTGTTAGTGTTGAAAAACCACTTTTCGCACTTGTGTTGGTGCAGGAAACCACTTTTGCACTTGTATTAGTGTGGAAAAAACACTTTTTGCACTTGTGATAGTGTTGAAAAACCACTTTTAGCACTTGTGTTAGTGTTGAAAAACCACTTTTCGCACTTGTGTTGGTGCAGGAAACCACTTTTGCACTTGTATTAGTGTGGAAAAAACACTTTTCGCACTTGTGTTAGTGTTGAAAAACCACTTTTCGCACTTGTGTTAGTGTTGAAAAACCACTTTTCCCACTTGTGTTAGTGTTGAAAAACCACTTTTCGCACTTGTGTTGGTGCAGGAAACCACTTTTGCACTTGTATTAGTGTGGAAAAACCACTTTTCGCACTTGTGTTAGTGTTGAAAAACCACTTTTCGCACTTGTGTTAGTGTTGAAAAACCACTTTTCGCACTTGTGTTGGTGCAGGAAACCACTTTTGCACTTGTATTAGTGTGGAAAAAACACTTTTCGCACTTGTGTTAGTGTTGAAAAACCACTTTTCGCACTTGTGTTACTGTTGAAAAACCACTTTTCACACTTGTGTTGGTGCAGGAAACCACTTTTGCACTTGTATTAGTGTGGAAAAAACACTTTTTGCACTTGTGATAGTGTTGAAAAACCACTTTTCGCACTTGTGTTAGTGTTGAAAAACCACTTTTCGCACTTGTGTTAGTGTTGAAAAACCACTTTTCGCACTTGTGTTGGTGCAGGAAACCACTTTTGCACTTGTATTAGTGTGGAAAAAACACTTTTTGCACTTGCGATAGTGTTGAAAAACCACTTTTCCCACTTGTGTTAGTGTTGAAAAACCACTTTTCGCACTTGTGTTGGTGCAGGAAACCACTTTTGCACTTGTATTAGTGTGGAAAAAACACTTTTCGCACTTGTGTTAGTGTTGAAAAACCACTTTTCCCACTTGTGTTAGTGTTGAAAAACCACTTTTCGCACTTGTGTTGGTGCAGGAAACCACTTTTGCACTTGTGATAGTGTGGAAAAAACACTTTTTGCACTTGCGATAGTGTTGAAAAACCACTTTTCGCACTTGTGTTAGTGTTGAAAAACCACTTTTCCCACTTGTGTTAGTGTTGAAAAACCACTTTTCGCACTTGTGTTGGTGCAGGAAACCACTTTTGAACTTGTATTAGTGTGGAAAAAACACTTTTTGCACTTGCGATAGTGTTGAAAAACCACTTTTCGAACTTGTGTTAGTGTTGAAAAACCACGTTTCGCACTTGTGTTGGTGCAGGAAACCACTTTTGCACTTGTATTAGTGTGGAAAAACCACTTTCCGCACTTGTGTTAGTGTTGAAAAACCACTTTTTGCACTTGTGTTAGTGTTGAAAAACCACTTTTCGCACTTGTGTTAGTGTTGAAAAACCACTTTTCGCACTTGTGTTGGTGCAGGAAACCACTTTTGCACTTGTATTAGTGTGGAAAAAACACTTTTCGCACTTGTGTTAGTGTTGAAAAACCACTTTTCGCACTTGTGTTAGTGTTGAAAAACCACTTTTTGCACTTGTGTTGGTGCAGGAAACCACTTTTGCACAAGTATTAGTGTGGAAAAAACACTTTTTGCACTTGTGATAGTGTTGAAAAACCACTTTTCGCACTTGTGTTAGTGTTGAAAAACCACTTTTCGCACTTGTGTTGGCGCAGGAAACCACTTTTGCACTTGTATTAGTGTGGAAAAACACTTTTTGCACTTGTGTTAGTGTTGAAAAACCACTTTTCGCACTTGTGCTGGTGCAGGAAACCACTTTTACACTTGTATTAGTGTGGAAAAAACACTTTTTGCACTTGTGTTAGTGTTGAAAAACCACTTTTCGCACTTGTGTTGGTGCAGGAAACCACTTTTGCACTTGTATTAGTGTGGAAAAAACACTTTTTGCACTTGTGATAGTGTTGAAAAACCACTTTTTGCACTTGTGTTAGTGTTGAAAAACCACTTTTCGCACTTGTGCTTGTGCAGGAAAGCACTTTTGCACTTGTATTAGTGTGGAAAAAACACTTTTTGCACTTGTGATAGTGTTGAAAAACCACTTTTCGCACTTGTGTTAGTGTTGAAAAACCACTTTTCGCACTTGTGTTAGTGTTGAAAAACCACTTTTCGCACTTGTGTTGGTGCAGGAAACCACTTTTGCACTTGTATTAGTGTGGAAAAAACACTTTTTGCACTTGTGATAGTGTTGTAAAACCACTTTTCGCACTTGTGTTAGTGTTGAAAAACCACTTTTCGCACTTGTGTTGGTGCAGGAAACCACTTTTGCACTTGTATTAGTGTGGAAAAATCACTTTTTGCACCTGTGATATTGTTGAAAAACCACTTTTCGCACTTGTGCTTGTGCAGGAAAGCACTTTTGCACTTGTATTAGTGTGGAAAAAATACTTTTCGCACTTGTGTTAGTGTTGAAAAACCACTTTTCGCACTTGTGTTAGTGTTGAAAAACCACTTTTCGCACTTGTGTTGGTGCAGGAAACCACTTTTGCACTTTTATTAGTGTGGAAAAAACACTTTTTGCACTTGTGATAGTGTTGAAAAACCACTTTTCGCACTTGTGTTAGTGTTGAAAAACCACTTTTCGCACTTGTGTTAGTGTTGAAAAACCACTTTTCGCACTTGTGTTGGTGCAGGAAACCACTTTTGCACTTGTATTAGTGTGGAAAAAACACTTTTTGCACCTGTGATATTGTTGAAAAACCACTTTTCGCACTTGTGTTAGTGTTGAAAAACCACTTTTCGCACTTGTGCTGGTGCAGGAAACCACTTTTGCACTTGTATTAGTGTGGAAAAACCACTTTTCGCACTTGTGTTAGTGTTGAAAAACCACTTTTCGCACTTGTGTTAGTGTTGAAAAAACACTTTTCGCACTTGTGTTAGTGTTGAAAAACCACTTTTCGCACTTGTGTTGGTGCAGGAAACCACTTTTGCACTTGCATTAGTGTGGAAAAAAACACTTTTTGCACCTGTGATATTGTTGAAAAACCACTTTTCGCACTTGTGTTAGTGTTGAAAAACCACTTTTCGCACTTGTGTTAGTGTTGAAAAACCACTTTTCGCACTTGTGTTAGTGTTGAAAAACCACTTTTCGCACTTGTGTTGGTGCAGGAAACCACTTTTGCACTTGTATTAGTGTGGAAAAACCACTTTTCGCACTTGTGTTAGTGTTGAAAAACCACTTTTTGCACTTGTGTTAGTGTTGAAAAACCACTTTTCGCACTTGTGTTGGTGCAGGAAACCACTTTTGCACTTGTATTCGTGTGGAAAAAACACTTTTTGCACTTGTGATAGTGTTGAAAAACCACTTTTCGCACTTGTGTTAGTGTTGAAAAACCACTTTTCGCACTTGTGTTGCTGCAGGAAACCACTTTTGCACTTGTATTAGTGTGGAAAAAACACTTTTTGCACTTGTGATAGTGTTGAAAAACCACTTTTCGCACTTGTGTTAGTGTTGAAAAACCACTTTTCGCACTTGTGCTGGTGCAGCAAACCACTTTTGCACTTGTATTAGTGTGGAAAAAACACTTTTTGCACTTGCGATAGTGTTGAAAAACCACTTTTCGCACTTGTGTTAGTGTTGAAAAACCACTTTTCGCACTTGTGTTAGTGTTGAAAAACCACTTTTCGCGCTTGTGTTAGTGTGGAAAAACCACTTTTCGCACTTGTGTTGGTGCAGGTAACCACTTTTGCACTTGTATTAGTGTGGAAAAAACACTTTTTGCACTTGCGATAGTGTTGAAAAACCACTTTTCGCACTTGTGTTAGTGTTGAAAAACCACTTTTCGCACTTGTGTTGGCGCAGGAAACCACTTTTGCACTTGTATTAGTGTGGAAAAAACACTTTTCGCACTTGTGTTAGTGTTGAAAAACCACTTTTCGCACTTGTGCTGGTGCAGGAAACCACTTTTACACTTGTATTAGTGTGGAAAAAACACTTTTCCCACTTGTGTTAGTGTTGAAAAACCACTTTTCGCACTTGTGTTGGTGCAGGAAACCACTTTTGCACTTGTATTAGTGTGGAAAAAACACTTTTTGCACTTGTGATAGTGTTGAAAAACCACTTTTTGCACTTGTGTTAGTGTTGAAAAACCACTTTTCGCACTTGTGCTTGTGCAGGAAAGCACTTTTGCACTTGTATTAGTGTGGAAAAAACACTTTTTGCACTTGTGATAGTGTTGAAAAACCACTTTTCGCACTTGTGTTAGTGTTGAAAAACCACTTTTCGCACTTGTGTTAGTGTTGAAAAACCACTTTTCGCACTTGTGTTAGTGTTGAAAAACCACTTTTCGCACTTGTGTTGGTGCAGGAAACCACTTTTGCACTTGTATTAGTGTGGAAAAAACACTTTTTGCACTTGTGATAGTGTTGTAAAACCACTTTTCGCACTTGTGTTAGTGTTGAAAAACCACTTTTCGCACTTGTGTTGGTGCAGGAAACCACTTTTGCACTTGTATTAGTGTGGAAAAAACACTTTTTGCACCTGTGATATTGTTGAAAACCCACTTTTCGCACTTGTGTTAGTGTTGAAAAACCACTTTTCGCACTTGTGCTGGTGCAGGAAACCACTTTTGCACTTGTATTAGTGTGGAAAAACCACTTTTCGCACTTGTGTTAGTGTTGAAAAACCACTTTTCGCACTTGTGTTAGTGTTGAAAAAACACTTTTCGCACTTGTGTTAGTGTTGAAAAACCACTTTTCGCACTTGTGTTGGTGCAGGAAACCACTTTTGCACTTGCATTAGTGTGGAAAAAAACACTTTTTGCACCTGTGATATTGTTGAAAAACCACTTTTCGCACTTGTGTTAGTGTTGAAAAACCACTTTTCGCACTTGTGCTGGTGCAGGAAACCACTTTTGCACTTGTATTAGTGTGGAAAAAACACTTTTTGCACTTGTGGTAGTGTTGAAAAACCACTTTTCGCACTTGTGTTAGTGTTGAAAAACCACTTTTCGCACTTGTGTTAGTGTTGAAAAACCACTTTTCGCACTTGTGTTGGTGCAGGAAACCACTTTTGCACTTGTATTAGTGTGGAAAAACCACTTTTCGCACTTGTGTTCGTGTTGAAAAACCACTTTTTGCACTTGTGTTAGTGTTGAAAAACCACTTTTCGCACTTGTGTTGGTGCAGGAAACCACTTTTGCACTTGTATTAGTGTGGAAAAAACACTTTTTGCACTTGTGATAGTGTTGAAAAACCACTTTTCGCACTTGTGTTAGTGTTGAAAAACCACTTTTCGCACTTGTGTTGCTGCAGGAAACCACTTTTGCACTTGTATTAGTGTGGAAAAAACACTTTTTGCACTTGTGATAGTGTTGAAAAACCACTTTTCGCTCTTGTGTCAGTGTTGAAAAACCACTTTTCGCACTTGTGCTGGTGCAGCAAACCACTTTTGCACTTGTATTAGTGTGGAAAAAACACTTTTTGCACTTGCGATAGTGTTGAAAAACCACTTTTCGCACTTGTGTTAGTGTTGAAAAACCACTTTTCGCACTTGTGTTAGTGTTGAAAAACCACTTTTCGCGCTTGTGTTAGTGTGGAAAAACCACTTTTCGCACTTGTGTTGGTGCAGGTAACCACTTTTGCACTTGTATTAGTGTGGAAAAAACACTTTTTGCACTTGCGATAGTGTTGAAAAACCACTTTTCGCACTTGTGTTAGTGTTGAAAAACCACTTTTCGCACTTGTGTTGGCGCAGGAAACCACTTTTGCACTTGTATTAGTGTGGAAAAAACACTTTTCGCACTTGTGTTAGTGTTGAAAAACCACTTTTCGCACTTGTGCTGGTGCAGGAAACCACTTTTACACTTGTATTAGTGTGGAAAAAACACTTTTCCCACTTGTGTTAGTGTTGAAAAACCACTTTTCGCACTTGTGTTGGTGCAGGAAACCACTTTTGCACTTGTATTAGTGTGGAAAAAACACTTTTTGCACTTGTGATAGTGTTGAAAAACCACTTTTTGCACTTGTGTTAGTGTTGAAAAACCACTTTTCGCACTTGTGCTTGTGCAGGAAAGCACTTTTGCACTTGTATTAGTGTGGAAAAAACACTTTTTGCACTTGTGATAGTGTTGAAAAACCACTTTTCGCACTTGTGTTAGTGTTGAAAAACCACTTTTCGCACTTGTGTTAGTGTTGAAAAACCACTTTTCGCACTTGTGTTGGTGCAGGAAACCACTTTTGCACTTGTATTAGTGTGGAAAAAACACTTTTTGCACCTGTGATATTGTTGAAAACTCACTTTTCGCACTTGTGTTAGTGTTGAAAAACCACTTTTCGCACTTGTGCTGGTGCAGGAAACCACTTTTGCACTTGTATTAGTGTGGAAAAACCACTTTTCGCACTTGTGTTAGTGTTGAAAAACCACTTTTCGCACTTGTGTTAGTGTTGAAAAAATACTTTTCGCACTTGTGTTAGTGTTGAAAAACCACTTTTCGCACTTGTGTTGGTGCAGGAAACCACTTTTGCACTTGCATTAATGTGGAAGAAACACTTTTTGCACCTGTGATATTGTTGAAAAACCACTTTTCGCACTTGTGTTAGTGTTGAAAAACCACTTTTCGCACTTGTGCTGGTGCAGGAAACCACTTTTCCACTTGTATTAGTGTGGAAAAAACACTTTTTGCACTTGTGGTAGTGTTGAAAAACCACTTTTCGCACTTGTGTTAGTGTTGAAAAACCACTTTTCGCACTTGTGTTAGTGTTGAAAAACCACTTTTCGCACTTGTGTTGGTGCAGGAAACCACTTTTGCACTTGTATTAGTGTGGAAAAACCACTTTTCGCACTTGTGTTAGTGTTGAAAAACCACTTTTCGCACTTGTGATAGTGTTGAAAAACCACTTTTCGCACTTGTGTTAGTGTTGAAAAACCACTTTTCGCACTTGTGTTAGTGTTGAAAAACCACTTTTTGCACTTGTGTTAGTGTTGAAAAACCACTTTTCACACTTGTGTTGGTGCAGGAAACCACTTTTGCACTTTTATTAGTGTGGAAAAACCACTTTTCACACTTGTGTTGGTGCAGGAAACCACTTTTGCACTTGTATTGGTGTGGAAAAAACACTTTTTGCACTTGTGATAGTGTTGAAAAACCACTTTTTGCACTTGTGTTAGTGTTGAAAACCACTTTTCGCACTTGTGTTGGTGCAGCAAACCACTTTTGCACTTGTATTATTGTGGAAATCCACTTTTCGCACTTCTGTTAGTGTTGAAAAACCACTTTTCGCACTTGTGTTAGTGTTGAAAAACCACTTTTCGCACTTGTGTTAGTGTTGAAAAACCACTTTTCGCACTTGTGATAGTGTTGAAAAACCACTTTTCGCACTTGTGTTAGTGTTGAAAAACCACTTTTCGCACTTGTGCTGGTGCAGGAAACCACTTTTGCACTTGTATTAGTGTGGAAAAACCACTTTTCGCACTTGTGTTAGTGTTGAAAAACCACTTTTCGCACTTGTGTTGCTGCAGGAAACCACTTTTGCACTTGTATTAGTGTGGAAAAAACACTTTTTGCACTTGTGATAGTGTTGAAAAACCACTTTTCGCACTTGTGTTAGTGTTGAAAAACCACTTTTCGCACTTGTGCTGGTGCAGCAAACCACTTTTACACTTGTATTAGTGTGGAAAAAACACTTTTTGCACTTGTGTTAGTGTTGAAAAACCACTTTTCGCACTTGTGTTGGTGCAGGAAACCACTTTTGCACTTGTATTAGTGTGGAAAAAACACTTTTTGCACTTGTGATAGTGTTGAAAAACCACTTTTCGCACTTGTGTTAGTGTTGAAAAACCACTTTTCGCACTTGTGTTGCTGCAGGAAACCACTTTTGCACTTGTATTAGTGTGGAAAAAACACTTTTTGCACTTGTGATAGTGTTGAAAAACCACTTTTCGCACTTGTGTTAGTGTTGAAAAACCACTTTTCGCACTTGTGTTAGTGTTGAAAAACCACTTTTCGCACTTGTGTTGGTGCAGGAAACCACTTTTGCACTTGTATTAGTGTGGAAAAACCACTTTTCGCACTTGTGTTAGTGTTGAAAAACCACTTTTTGCACTTGTGTTAGTGTTGAAAAACCACTTTTCGCACTTGTGTTGGTGCAGGAAACCACTTTTGCACTTGTATTAGTGTGGAAAAAACACTTTTTGCACTTGTGATAGTGTTGAAAAACCACTTTTCGCACTTGTGTTAGTGTTGAAAAACCACTTTTCGCACTTGTGTTAGTGTTGAAAAACCACTTTTCGCACTTGTGTTGGTGCAGGAAACCAATTTTGCACTTGTATTAAAGTGGAAAAACCACTTTTCGCACTTGTGTTAGTGTTGAAAAACCACTTTTCGCACTTGTGTTCGTGTTGAAAAAACACTTTTCGCACTTGTGTTGGTGCAGGAAACCACTTTTGCACTTGTATTAGTGTGGAAAAAACACTTTTTGCACTTGTGATAGTGTTGAAAAACCACTTTTCGCACTTGTGCTGGTGCAGGAAACCACTTTTGCACTTGTATTGGTGTGGAAAAAACACTTTTTGCACTTGTGATAGTGTTGAAAAACCACTTTTTGCACTTGTGTTAGTGTTGAAAACCACTTTTCGCACTTGTGTTGGTGCAGGAAACCACTTTTGCACTTGTATTATTGTGGAAATCCACTTTTCACACTTGTGTTAGTGTTGAAAAACCACTTTTCGCACTTGTGTTAGTGTTGAAAAACCACTTTTCGCACTTGTGTTAGTGTTGAAAAACCACTTTTTGCACTTGTGTTAGTGTTGAAAAACCACTTTTCGCACTTGTGATAGTGTTGAAAAACCACTTTTCGCACTTGTGTTAGTGTTGAAAAACCACTTTTCGCACTTGTGCTGGTGCAGGAAACCACTTTTGCACTTGTATTAGTGTGGAAAAAACACTTTTTGCACTTGTGTTAGTGTTGAAAAACCACTTTTCGCACTTGTGTTGGTGCAGGAAACCACTTTTGCACTTGTATTAGTGTGGAAAAAACACTTTTTGCACTTGTGATAGTGTTGAAAAACCACTTTTCGCACTTGTGTTAGTGTTGAAAAACCACTTTTCGCACTTGTGTTGGTGCAGGAAACCACTTTTGCACTTGTATTAGTGTGGAAAAACCACTTTTCGCACTTGTGTTAGTGTTGAAAAACCACTTTTCGCACTTGTGTTAGTGTTGAAAAACCACTTTTCGCACTTGTGTTAGTGTTGAAAAAACACTTTTCGCACTTGTGTTGGTGCAGGAAACCACTTTTGCACTTGTATTAGTGTGGAAAAAACACTTTTTGCACCTGTGATATTATTGAAAAACCACTTTTCGCACTTGTGTTAGTGTTGAAAAACCACTTTTCGCACTTGTGCTGGTGCAGGAAACCACTTTTGCACTTGTATTACTGTGGAAAAACCACTTTTCGCACTTGTGTTAGTGTTGAAAAACCACTTTTCGCACTTGTGTTAGTGTTGAAAACCCACTTTTCGCACTTGTGTTAGTGTTGAAAAACCACTTTTCCCACTTGTGTTGGTGCAGGAAACCACTTTTGCACTTGTATTAGTGTGGAAAAAACACTTTTTGCACTTGTGATAGTGTTGAAAAACCACTTTTCGCACTTGTGTTAGTGTTGAAAAACCACTTTTCGCACTTGTGTTAGTGTTGAAAAACCACTTTTCGCACTTGTGTTGGTGCAGGAAACCACTTTTGCACTTGTATTAGTGTGGAAAAACCACTTTTCGCACTTGTGTTAGTGTTGAAAAACCACTTTTTGCACTTGTGTTAGTGTTGAAAAACCACTTTTCACACTTGTGTTGGTGCAGGAAACCACTTTTGCACTTGTATTAGTGTGGAAAAAACACTTTTTGCACTTGTGATAGTGTTGAAAAACCACTTTTCGCACTTGTGTTAGTGTTGAAAAACCACTTTTCGCACTTGTGTTAGTGTTGAAAAACCACTTTTCGCACTTGTGTTGGTGCAGGAAACCACTTTTGCACTTGCATTAAAGTGGAAAAAACACTTTTTGCACTTGTGATAGTGTTGAAAAACCACTTTTCGCACTTGTGTTAGTGTTGAAAAACCACTTTTCGCACTTGTGTTAGTGTTGAAAAACCACTTTTCGCACTTGTGCTGGTGCAGGAAACCACTTTTACACTTGTATTAGTGTGGAAAAAACACTTTTTGCACTTGTGTTAGTGTTGAAAAACCACTTTTCGCACTTGTGTTGGTGCAGGAAACCACTTTTGCACTTGTATTAGTGTGGAAAAACCACTTTTCGCACTTGTGTTAGTGTTGAAAAACCACTTTTCGCACTTGTGTTGCTGCAGGAAACCACTTTTGCACTTGTATTAGTGTGGAAAAAACACTTTTTGCACTTGTGATAGTGTTGAAAAACCACTTTTCGCACTTGTGTTAGTGTTGAAAAACCACTTTTCGCACTTGTGCTGGTGCAGCAAACCACTTTTACACTTGTATTAGTGTGGAAAAAACACTTTTTGCACTTGTGTTAGTGTTGAAAAACCACTTTTCGCACTTGTGTTGGTGCAGGAAACCACTTTTGCACTTGTATTAGTGTGGAAAAAACACTTTTTGCACTTGTGATAGTGTTGAAAAACCACTTTTCGCACTTGTGTTAGTGTTGAAAAACCACTTTTCGCACTTGTGTTGCTGCAGGAAACCACTTTTGCACTTGTATTAGTGTGGAAAAAACACTTTTTGCACTTGTGATAGTGTTGAAAAACCACTTTTCGCACTTGTGTTAGTGTTGAAAAACCACTTTTCGCACTTGTGTTAGTGTTGAAAAACCACTTTTCGCACTTGTGTTGGTGCAGGAAACCACTTTTGCACTTGTATTAGTGTGGAAAAACCACTTTTCGCACTTGTGTTAGTGTTGAAAAACCACTTTTTGCACTTGTGTTAGTGTTGAAAAACCACTTTTCGCACTTGTGTTGGTGCAGGAAACCACTTTTGCACTTGTATTAGTGTGGAAAAAACACTTTTTGCACTTGTGATAGTGTTGAAAAACCACTTTTCGCACTTGTGTTAGTGTTGAAAAACCACTTTTCGCACTTGTGTTAGTGTTGAAAAACCACTTTTCGCACTTGTGTTGGTGCAGGAAACCAATTTTGCACTTGTATTAAAGTGGAAAAACCACTTTTCGCACTTGTGTTAGTGTTGAAAAACCACTTTTCGCACTTGTGTTCGTGTTGAAAAAACACTTTTCGCACTTGTGTTGGTGCAGGAAACCACTTTTGCACTTGTATTAGTGTGGAAAAAACACTTTTTGCACTTGTGATAGTGTTGAAAAACCACTTTTCGCACTTGTGCTGGTGCAGGAAACCACTTTTGCACTTGTATTGGTGTGGAAAAAACACTTTTTGCACTTGTGATAGTGTTGAAAAACCACTTTTTGCACTTGTGTTAGTGTTGAAAACCACTTTTCGCACTTGTGTTGGTGCAGGAAACCACTTTTGCACTTGTATTATTGTGGAAATCCACTTTTCGCACTTGTGTTAGTGTTGAAAAACCACTTTTCGCACTTGTGTTAGTGTTGAAAAACCACTTTTCGCACTTGTGTTAGTGTTGAAAAACCACTTTTTGCACTTGTGTTAGTGTTGAAAAACCACTTTTCGCACTTGTGATAGTGTTGAAAAACCACTTTTCGCACTTGTGTTAGTGTTGAAAAACCACTTTTCGCACTTGTGCTGGTGCAGGAAACCACTTTTGCACTTGTATTAGTGTGGAAAAAACACTTTTTGCACTTGTGTTAGTGTTGAAAAACCACTTTTCGCACTTGTGTTGGTGCAGGAAACCACTTTTGCACTTGTATTAGTGTGGAAAAAACACTTTTTGCACTTGTGATAGTGTTGAAAAACCACTTTTCGCACTTGTGTTAGTGTTGAAAAACCACTTTTCGCACTTGTGTTGGTGCAGGAAACCACTTTTGCACTTGTATTAGTGTGGAAAAACCACTTTTCGCACTTGTGTTAGTGTTGAAAAACCACTTTTCGCACTTGTGTTAGTGTTGAAAAACCACTTTTCGCACTTGTGTTAGTGTTGAAAAAACACTTTTCGCACTTGTGTTGGTGCAGGAAACCACTTTTGCACTTGTATTAGTGTGGAAAAAACACTTTTTGCACCTGTGATATTATTGAAAAACCACTTTTCGCACTTGTGTTAGTGTTGAAAAACCACTTTTCGCACTTGTGCTGGTGCAGGAAACCACTTTTGCACTTGTATTACTGTGGAAAAACCACTTTTCGCACTTGTGTTAGTGTTGAAAAACCACTTTTCGCACTTGTGTTAGTGTTGAAAACCCACTTTTCGCACTTGTGTTAGTGTTGAAAAACCACTTTTCCCACTTGTGTTGGTGCAGGAAATCACTTTTGCACTTGTATTAGTGTGGAAAAAACACTTTTTGCACCTGTGATATTGTTGAAAAACCACTTTTCGCACTTGTGTTAGTGTTGAAAAAACACTTTTCGCACTTGTGCTGGTGCAGGAAACCACTTTTGCACTTGTATTAGTGTGGAAAAAACACTTTTTGCACTTGTGATAGTGTTGAAAAACCACTTTTCGCACTTGTGTTAGTGTTGAAAAACCACTTTTCGCACTTGTGTTAGTGTTGAAAAACCACTTTTCGCACTTGTGTTGGTGCAGGAAACCACTTTTGCACTTGTATTAGTGTGGAAAAACCACTTTTCGCACTTGTGTTAGTGTTGAAAAACCACTTTTTGCACTTGTGTTAGTGTTGAAAAACCACTTTTCACACTTGTGTTGGTGCAGGAAACCACTTTTGCACTTGTATTAGTGTGGAAAAAACACTTTTTGCACTTGTGATAGTGTTGAAAAACCACTTTTCGCACTTGTGTTAGTGTTGAAAAACCACTTTTCGCACTTGTGTTAGTGTTGAAAAACCACTTTTCGCACTTGTGTTGGTGCAGGAAACCACTTTTGCACTTGCATTAAAGTGGAAAAAACACTTTTTGCACTTGTGATAGTGTTGAAAAACCACTTTTCGCACTTGTGTTAGTGTTGAAAAACCACTTTTCGCACTTGTGTTAGTGTTGAAAAACCACTTTTCGCACTTGTGCTGGTGCAGGAAACCACTTTTACACTTGTATTAGTGTGGAAAAAACACTTTTTGCACTTGTGTTAGTGTTGAAAAACCACTTTTCGCACTTGTGTTGGTGCAGGAAACCACTTTTGCACTTGTATTAGTGTGGAAAAACCACTTTTCGCACTTGTGTTAGTGTTGAAAAACCACTTTTCGCACTTGTGTTAGTGTTGAAAAACCACTTTTCGCACTTGTGCTTGTGCAGGAAAGCACTTTTGCACTTGTATTAGTGTGAAAAAACACTTTTTGCACTTGTGATAGTGTTGAAAAACCACTTTTCGCAATTGTGTTAGTGTTGAAAAACCACTTTTCGCACTTGTGTTAGTGTTGAAAAACCACTTTTCGCACTTGTGTTGGTGCAGGAAACCACTTTTGCACTTGTATTAGTGTGGAAAAAACACTTTTTGCACTTGTGATAGTGTTGTAAAACCACTTTTCGCACTTGTGTTAGTGTTGAAAAACCACTTTTCGCACTTGTGTTGGTGCAGGAAACCACTTTTGCACTTGTATTAGTGTGGAAAAAACACTTTTTGCACCTGTGATATTGTTGAAAAACCACTTTTCGCACTTGTGTTAGTGTTGAAAAACCACTTTTCGCACTTGTGCTGGTGCAGGAAACCACTTTTGCACTTGTATTGGTGTGGAAAAACCACTTTTCGCACTTGTGTTAGTGTTGAAAAACCACTTTTCGCACTTGTGTTAGTGTTGAAAAAACACTTTTCGCACTTGTGTTAGTGTTGAAAAACCACTTTTCGCACTTGTGTTGGTGCAGGAAACCACTTTTGCACTTGCATTAGTGTGGAAAAAAACACTTTTTGCACCTGTGATATTGTTGAAAAACGACTTTTCGCACTTGTGTTAGTGTTGAAAAACCACTTTTCGCACTTGTGCTGGTGCAGGAAACCACTTTTGCACTTGTATTAGTGTGGAAAAAACACTTTTTGCACTTGTGGTAGTGTTGAAAAACCACTTTTCGCACTTGTGTTAGTGTTGAAAAACCACTTTTCGCACTTGTGGTAGTGTTGAAAAACCACTTTTCGCCCTTGTGTTGGTGCAGGAAACCACTTTTGCACTTGTATTAGTGTGGAAAAACCACTTTTCGCACTTGTGTTAGTGTTGAAAAACCACTTTTTGCACTTGTGTTAGTGTTGAAAAACCACTTTTCGCACTTGTGTTAGTGTTGAAAAACCACTTTTCGCACTTGTGTTGGTGCAGGAAACCACTTTTGCACTTGTATTAGTGTGGAACAAACACTTTTTGCACTTGTGATAGTGTTGAAAAACCACTTTTCGCACTTGTGTTAGTGTTGAAAGTGTTGAAATAGTGTTGAAAAACCACTTTTCGCACTTGTGTTAGTGTTGAAAAACCACTTTTCGCACTTGTGCTGGTGCAGCAAACCACTTTTACACTTGTATTAGTGTGGAAAAAACACTTTTTGCACTTGTGTTCGTGTTGAAAAACCACTTTTCGCACTTGTGTTGGTGCAGGAAACCACTTTTGCACTTGTATTAGTGTGGAAAAAACACTTTTTGCACTTGTGATAGTGTTGAAAAACCACTTTTCGCACTTGTGTTAGTGTTGAAAAACCACTTTTCGCACTTGTGTTGCTGCAGGAAACCACTTTTGCACTTGTATTAGTGTGGAAAAAACACTTTTTGCACTTGTGATAGTGTTGAAAAACCACTTTTCGCACTTGTGTTAGTGTTGAAAAACCACTTTTCGCACTTGTGTTAGTGTTGAAAACCCACTTTTCGCACTGGTGTTGGTGCAGGAAACCACTTTTGCACTTGTATTAGTGTGGAAAAACCACTTTTCGCACTTGTGTTAGTGTTGAAAAACCACTTTTTGCACTTGTGTTAGTGTTGAAAAACCACTTTTCGCACTTGTGTTGGTGCAGGAAACCACTTTTGCACTTGTATTAGTGTGGAACAAACACTTTTTGCACTTGTGATAGTGTTGAAAAACCACTTTTCGCACTTGTGTTAGTGTTGAAAAACCACTTTTCGCACTTGTGTTAGTGTTGAAAAACCACTTTTCGCACTTGTGTTGGTGCAGGAAACCACTTTTGCACTTGTATTAAAGTGGAAAAACCACTTTTCGCACTTGTGTTCGTGTTGAAAAAACACTTTTCGCACTTGTGTTGGTGCAGGAAACCACTTTTGCACTTGTATTAGTGTGGAAAAAACACTTTTTGCACTTGTGATAGTGTTGAAAAACCACTTTTCGCACTTGTGCTGGTGCAGGAAACCACTTTTGCACTTGTATTGGTGTGGAAAAAACACTTTTTGCACTTGTGATAGTGTTGAAAAACCACTTTTTGCACTTGTGTTAGTGTTGAAAACCACTTTTCGCACTTGTGTTGGTGCAGGAAACCACGTTTGCACTTGTATTATTGTGGAAATCCACTTTTCGCACTTGTGTTAGTGTTGAAAAACCACTTTTCGCACTTGTGTTAGTGTTGAAAAACCACTTTTCGCACTTGTGTTAGTGTTGAAAAACCACTTTTCGCACTTGTGCTGGTGCAGGAAACCACTTTTGCACTTGTATTAGTGTGGAAAAACCACTTTTCGCACTTGTGTTAGTGTTGAAAAACCACTTTTTGCACTTGTGTTGCTGCAGGAAACCACTTTTGCACTTGTATTAGTGTGGAAAAAACACTTTTTGCACTTGTGATAGTGTTGAAAAACCACTTTTCGCACTTGTGTTAGTGTTGAAAAACCACTTTTCGCACTTGTGCTGGTGCAGCAAACCACTTTTACACTTGTATTAGTGTGGAAAAAACACTTTTTGCACTTGTGTTAGTGTTGAAAAACCACTTTTCGCACTTGTGTTGGTGCAGGAAACCACTTTTGCACTTGTATTAGTGTGGAAAAAACACTTTTTGCACTTGTGATAGTGTTGAAAAACCACTTTTCGCACTTGTGTTAGTGTTGAAAAACCACTTTTCGCACTTGTGTTGCTGCAGGAAACCACTTTTGCACTTGTATTAGTGTGGAAAAAACACTTTTTGCACTTGTGATAGTGTTGAAAAACCACTTTTCGCACTTGTGTTAGTGTTGAAAAACCACTTTTCGCACTTGTGTTAGTGTTGAAAAACCACTTTTCGCACTTGTGTTGGTGCAGGAAACCACTTTTGCACTTGCATTAGTGTGGAAAAACCACTTTTCGCACTTGTGTTAGTGTTGAAAAACCACTTTTTGCACTTGTGTTAGTGTTGAAAAACCACTTTTTGCACTTGTGTTGGTGCAGGAAACCACTTTTGCACTTGTATTAAAGTGGAAAAACCACTTTTCGCACTTGTGTTAATGTTGAAAAACCACTTTTCGCACTTGTGTTCGTGTTGAAAAAACACTTTTCGCACTTGTGTTGGTGCAGGAAACCACTTTTGCACTTGTATTAGTGTGGAAAAAACACTTTTTGCACTTGTGATAGTGTTGAAAAACCACTTTTCGCACTTGTGCTGGTGCAGGAAACCACTTTTCGCACTTGTGTTGGTGCAGGAAACCACTTTTGCACTTGTATTAGTGTGGAAAAACCACTTTTCGCACTTGTGTTAGTGTTGAAAATCCACTTTTCGCACTTGTGTTATTGTTGAAAAACCACTTTTCGCACTTGTGTTAGTGTTGAAAAAACACTTTTCGCACTTGTGTTGGTGCAGGAAACCACTTTTGCACTTGTATTAGTGTGGAAAAAACACTTTTTGCACCTGTGATATTATTGAAAAACCACTTTTCGCACTTGTGTTAGTGTTGAAAAACCACTTTTCGCACTTGTGCTGGTGCAGGAAACCACTTTTGCACTTGTATTAGTGTGGAAAAAACACTTTTTGCACTTGTGATAGTGTTGAAAAACCACTTTTCGCACTTGTGTTAGTGTTGAAAAACCACTTTTCGCACTTGTGTTAGTGTTGAAAAACCACTTTTCGCACTTGTGTTGGTGCAGGAAACCACTTTTGCACTTGTATTAGTGTGGAAAAAACACTTTTTGCACTTGTGATAGTGTTGAAAAACCACTTTTCGCACTTGTGTTGGTGCAGGAAACCACTTTTGCACTTGTATTAGTGTGGAAAAAACACTTTTTGCACTTGTGATATTGTTGAAAAACCACTTTTCACACTTGTGTTAGTGTTGAAAAACCACTTTTCGCACTTGTGTTGGTGCAGGAAACCACTTTTGCACTTGTATTAGTGTGGAAAAAACACTTTTTGCACTTGTGATAGTGTTGAAAAACCACTTTCCGCACTTGTGTTAGTGTTGAAAAACCACTTTTCGCACTTGTGTTGGTGCAGGAAACCACTTTTGCACTTGTATTAGTGTGGGAAAACCACTTTTCGCACTTGTGTTAGTGTTGAAAAACCACTTTTCGCACTTGTGTTAGTGTTGAAAAACCACTTTTCGCACTTGTGTTGGTGCAGGAAACCACTTCTGCACTTGTATTAGTGTGGCAAAACCACTTTTCCCACTTGTGTTAGTGTTGAAAAACCACTTTTCGCACTTGTGTTGGTGCAGGAAACCACTTTTGCACTTGTATTAGTGTGGAAAAAACACTTTTTGCACTTGTGATAGTGTTGAAAAACCACTTTTCGCACTTGTGCTGGTGCAGGAAACCACTTTTGCACTTGTATTGGTGTGGAAAAAACACTTTTTGCACTTGTGATAGTGTTGAAAAACCACTTTTTGCACTTGTGCTAGTGTTGAAAACCACTTTTCGCACTTGTGTTGGTGCAGGAAACCACTTTTGCACTTGTATTATTGTGGAAATCCACTTTTCGCACTTGTGTTAGTGTTGAAAAACCACTTTTCGCACTTGTGTTAGTGTTGAAAAACCACTTT
This sequence comes from Myxine glutinosa, assembly GCF_964187855.1. Lineage (NCBI taxonomy): Eukaryota > Metazoa > Chordata > Myxini > Myxiniformes > Myxinidae > Myxine > Myxine glutinosa. The sequence continues at coordinate 13,324 of NW_027617263.1, read as the reverse complement.
TCGCACTTGTGTTAGTGTTGAAAAACCACTTTTCGCACTTGTGTTAGTGTTGAAAAACCACTTTTCGCACTTGTAATAGTGTTGAAAAACCACTTTTCGCACTTGTGTTAGTGTTGAAAAACCACTTTTCGCACTTGTGCTGGTGCAGGAAACCACTTTTGCACTTGTATTAGTGTGGAAAAAACACTTTTTGCACTTGTGTTAGTGTTGAAAAACCACTTTTCGCACTTGTGTTGGTGCAGGAAACCACTTTTGCACTTGTATTAGTGTGGAAAAAACACTTTTTGCACTTGTGATAGTGTTGAAAAACCACTTTTCGCACTTGTGTTAGTGTTGAAAAACCACTTTTCGCACTTGTGTTGGTGCAGGAAACCACTTTTGCACTTGTATTAGTGTGGAAAAACCACTTTTCGCACTTGTGTTAGTGTTGAAAAACCACTTTTCGCACTTGTGTTAGTGTTGAAAAACCACTTTTCGCACTTGTGTTAGTGTTGAAAAAACACTTTTCGCACTTGTGTTGGTGCAGGAAACCACTTTTGCACTTGTATTAGTGTGGAAAAAACACTTTTTGCACCTGTGATATTATTGAAAAACCACTTTTCGCACTTGTGCTGGTGCAGGAAACCACTTTTGCACTTGTATTACTGTGGAAAAACCACTTTTCGCACTTGTGTTAGTGTTGAAAAACCACTTTTCGCACTTGTGTTAGTGTTGAAAACCCACTTTTCGCACTTGTGTTAGTGTTGAAAAACCACTTTTCCCACTTGTGTTGGTGCAGGAAACCACTTTTGCACTTGTATTAGTGTGGAAAAAACACTTTTTGCACCTCTGATATTGTTGAAAAACCACTTTTCGCACTTGTGTTAGTGTTGAAAAAACACTTTTCGCACTTGTGCTGGTGCAGGAAACCACTTTTGCACTTGTATTAGTGTGGAAAAAACACTTTTTGCACTTGTGATAGTGTTGAAAAACCACTTTTCGCACTTGTGTTAGTGTTGAAAAACCACTTTTCGCACTTGTGTTAGTGTTGAAAAACCACTTTTCGCACTTGTGTTGGTGCAGGAAACCACTTTTGCACTTGTATTAGTGTGGAAAAACCACTTTTCGCACTTGTGTTAGTGTTGAAAAACCACTTTTTGCACTTGTGTTAGTGTTGAAAAACCACTTTTCACACTTGTGTTGGTGCAGGAAACCACTTTTGCACTTGTATTCGTGTGGAAAAAACACTTTTTGCACTTGTGATAGTGTTGAAAAACCACTTTTCGCACTTGTGTTAGTGTTGAAAAACCACTTTTCGCACTTGTGTTAGTGTTGAAAAACCACTTTTCGCACTTGTGTTGGTGCAGGAAACCACTTTTGCACTTGCATTAAAGTGGAAAAAACACTTTTTGCACTTGTGATAGTGTTGAAAAACCACTTTTCGCACTTGTGTTAGTGTTGAAAAACCACTTTTCGCACTTGTGTTAGTGTTGAAAAACCACTTTTCGCACTTGTGCTGGTGCAGGAAACCACTTTTACACTTGTATTAGTGTGGAAAAAACACTTTTTGCACTTGTGTTAGTGTTGAAAAACCACTTTTCGCACTTGTGTTGGTGCAGGAAACCACTTTTGCACTTGTATTAGTGTGGAAAAACCACTTTTCGCACTTGTGTTGGTGTTGAAAAACCACTTTTCGCACTTGTGTTAGTGTTGAAAAACCACTTTTCGCACTTGTGCTTGTGCAGGAAAGCACTTTTGCACTTGTATTAGTGTGAAAAAACACTTTTTGCACTTGTGATACTGTTGAAAAACCACTTTTCGCAATTGTGTTAGTGTTGAAAAACCACTTTTCGCACTTGTGTTAGTGTTGAAAAACCACTTTTCGCACTTGTGTTGGTGCAGGAAACCACTTTTGCACTTGTATTAGTGTGGAAAAAACACTTTTTGCACTTGTGATAGTGTTGTAAAACCACTTTTCGCACTTGTGTTAGTGTTGAAAAACCACTTTTCGCACTTGTGTTGGTGCAGGAAACCACTTTTGCACTTGTATTAGTGTGGAAAAAACACTTTTTGCACCTGTGATATTGTTGAAAAACCACTTTTCGCACTTGTGTTAGTGTTGAAAAACCACTTTTCGCACTTGTGCTGGTGCAGGAAACCACTTTTGCACTTGTATTAGTGTGGAAAAACCACTTTTCGCACTTGTGTTAGTGTTGAAAAACCACTTTTCGCACTTGTGTTAGTGTTGAAAAAACACTTTTCGCACTTGTGTTAGTGTTGAAAAACCACTTTTCGCACTTGTGTTGGTGCAGGAAACCACTTTTGCACTTGCATTAGTGTGGAAAAAAACACTTTTTGCACCTGTGATATTGTTGAAAAACCACTTTTCGCACTTGTGTTAGTGTTGAAAAACCACTTTTCGCACTTGTGCTGGTGCAGGAAACCACTTTTGCACTTGTATTAGTGTGGAAAAAACACTTTTTGCACTTGTGGTAGTGTTGAAAAACCACTTTTCGCACTTGTGTTAGTGTTGAAAAACCACTTTTCGCACTTGTGTTAGTGTTGAAAAACCACTTTTCGCCCTTGTGTTGGTGCAGGAAACCACTTTTGCACTTGTATTAGTGTGGAAAAACCACTTTTCGCACTTGTGTTAGTGTTGAAAAACCACTTTTTGCACTTGTGTTAGTGTTGAAAAACCACTTTTCGCACTTGTGTTGGTGCAGGAAACCACTTTTGCACTTGTATTAGTTTGGAAAAAACACTTTTTGCACTTGTGATAGTGTTGAAAAACCACTTTTCGCACTTGTGTTAGTGTTGAAAAACCACTTTTCGCACTTGTGTTGCTGCAGGAAACCACTTTTGCACTTGTATTAGTGTGGAAAAAACACTTTTTGCACTTGTGATAGTGTTGAAAAACCACTTTTCGCACTTGTGTTAGTGTTGAAAAACCACTTTTCGCACTTGTGCTGGTGCAGCAAACCACTTTTACACTTGTATTAGTGTGGAAAAAACACTTTTTGCACTTGTGTTAGTGTTGAAAAACCACTTTTCGCACTTGTGTTGGTGCAGGAAACCACTTTTGCACTTGTATTAGTGTGGAAAAAACACTTTTTGCACTTGTGATAGTGTTGAAAAACCACTTTTCGCACTTGTGTTAGTGTTGAAAAACCACTTTTCGCACTTGTGTTGCTGCAGGAAACCACTTTTGCACTTGTATTAGTGTGGAAAAAACACTTTTTGCACTTGTGATAGTGTTGAAAAACCACTTTTCGCACTTGTGTTAGTGTTGAAAAACCACTTTTCGCACTTGTGTTAGTGTTGAAAACCCACTTTTCGCACTGGTGTTGGTGCAGGAAACCACTTTTGCACTTGTATTAGTGTGGAAAAACCACTTTTCGCACTTGTGTTAGTGTTGAAAAACCACTTTTTGCACTTGTGTTAGTGTTGAAAAACCACTTTTCGCACTTGTGTTGGTGCAGGAAACCACTTTTGCACTTGTATTAGTGTGGAAAAAACACTTTTTGCACTTGTGATAGTGTTGAAAAACCACTTTTCGCACTTGTGTTAGTGTTGAAAAACCACTTTTCGCACTTGTGTTAGTGTTGAAAAACCACTTTTCGCACTTGTGTTGGTGCAGGAAACCACTTTTGCACTTGTATTAAAGTGGAAAAACCACTTTTCGCACTTGTGTTAATGTTGAAAAACCACTTTTCGCACTTGTGTTCGTGTTGAAAAAACACTTTTCGCACTTGTGTTGGTGCAGGAAACCACTTTTGCACTTGTATTAGTGTGGAAAAAACACTTTTTGCACTTGTGATAGTGTTGAAAAACCACTTTTCGCACTTGTGCTGGTGCAGGAAACCACTTTTGCACTTGTATTGGTGTGGAAAAAACACTTTTTGCACTTGTGATAGTGTTGAAAAACCACTTTTTGCACTTGTGTTAGTGTTGAAAACCACTTTTCGCACTTGTGTTGGTGCAGGAAACCACTTTTGCACTTGTATTATTGTGGAAATCCACTTTTCGCACTTGTGTTAGTGTTGAAAAACCACTTTTCGCACTTGTGTTAGTGTTGAAAAACCACTTTTCGCACTTGTGTTAGTGTTGAAAAACCACTTTTCGCACTTGTGATAGTGTTGAAAAACCACTTTTCGCACTTGTGTTAGTGTTGAAAAACCACTTTTCGCACTTGTGCTGGTGCAGGAAACCACTTTTGCACTTGTATTAGTGTGGAAAAACCACTTTTCGCACTTGTGTTAGTGTTGAAAAACCACTTTTCGCACTTGTGTTGCTGCAGGAAACCACTTTTGCACTTGTATTAGTGTGGAAAAAACACTTTTTGCACTTGTGATAGTGTTGAAAAACCACTTTTCGCACTTGTGTTAGTGTTGAAAAACCACTTTTCGCACTTGTGCTGGTGCAGCAAACCACTTTTACACTTGTATTAGTGTGGAAAAAACACTTTTTGCACTTGTGTTAGTGTTGAAAAACCACTTTTCGCACTTGTGTTGGTGCAGGAAACCACTTTTGCACTTGTATTAGTGTGGAAAAAACACTTTTTGCACTTGTGATAGTGTTGAAAACCACTTTTCGCACTTGTGTTAGTGTTGAAAAACCACTTTTCGCACTTGTGTTGCTGCAGGAAACCACTTTTGCACTTGTATTAGTGTGGAAAAAACACTTTTTGCACTTGTGATAGTGTTGAAAAACCACTTTTCGCACTTGTGTTAGTGTTGAAAAACCACTTTTCGCACTTGTGTTAGTGTTGAAAAACCACTTTTCGCACTTGTGTTGGTGCAGGAAACCACTTTTGCACTTGTATTAGTGTGGAAAAACCACTTTTCGCACTTGTGTTAGTGTTGAAAAACCACTTTTTGCACTTGTGTTAGTGTTGAAAAACCACTTTTCGCACTTCTGTTGGTGCAGGAAACCACTTTTGCACTTGTATTAGTGTGGAAAAAACACTTTTTGCACTTGTGATAGTGTTGAAAAACCACTTTTCGCACTTGTGTTAGTGTTGAAAAACCACTTTTCGCACTTGTGTTAGTGTTGAAAAACCACTTTTCGCACTTGTGTTGGTGCAGGAAACCACTTTTGCACTTGTATTAAAGTGGAAAAACCACTTTTCGCACTTGTGTTAGTGTTGAAAAACCACTTTTCGCACTTGTGTTCGTGTTGAAAAAACACTTTTCGCACTTGTGTTGGTGCAGGAAACCACTTTTGCACTTGTATTAGTGTGGAAAAAACACTTTTTGCACTTGTGATAGTGTTGAAAAACCACTTTTCGCACTTGTGCTGGTGCAGGAAACCACTTTTGCACTTGTATTGGTGTGGAAAAAACACTTTTTGCACTTGTGATAGTGTTGAAAAACCACTTTTTGCACTTGTGTTAGTGTTGAAAACCACTTTTCGCACTTGTGTTGGTGCAGGAAACCACTTTTGCACTTGTATTATTGTGGAAATCCACTTTTCGCACTTGTGTTAGTGTTGAAAAACCACTTTTCGCACTTGTGTTAGTGTTGAAAAACCACTTTTCGCACTTGTGTTAGTGTTGAAAAACCACTTTTCGCACTTGTGTTAGTGTTGAAAAACCACTTTTCGCACTTGTGATAGTGTTGAAAAACCACTTTTCGCACTTGTGTTAGTGTTGAAAAACCACTTTTCGCACTTGTGCTGGTGCAGGAAACCACTTTTGCACTTGTATTAGTGTGGAAAAAAACACTTTTTGCACTTGTGTTAGTGTTGAAAAACCACTTTTCGCACTTGTGTTGGTGCAGGAAACCACTTTTGCACTTGTATTAGTGTGGAAAACCACTTTTCGCACTTGTGTTAGTGTTGAAAAACCACTTTTCGCACTTGTGTTAGTGTTGAAAAACCACTTTTTGCACTTGTGTTGGTGCAGGAAACCACTTTTGCACTTGTATTAGTGTGGAAAAACCACTTTTTGCACTTGTGTTAGTGTTGAAAAACCACTTTTCGCACTTGTGTTAGTGTTGAAAAACCACTTTTCGCACTTGTGTTAGTGTTGAAAAAACACTTTTCGCACTTGTGTTGGTGCAGGAAACCACTTTTGCACTTGTATTAGTGTGGAAAAAACACTTTTTGCACCTGTGATATTATTGAAAAACCACTTTTCGCACTTGTGTTAGTGTTGAAAAACCACTTTTCGCACTTGTGCTGGTGCAGGAAACCACTTTTGCACTTGTATTACTGTGGAAAAACCACTTTTCGCACTTGTGTTAGTGTTGAAAAACCACTTTTCGCACTTGTGTTAGTGTTGAAAACCCACTTTTCGCACTTGTGTTAGTGTTGAAAAACCACTTTTCCCACTTGTGTTGGTGCAGGAAACCATTTTTGCACTTGTATTAGTGTGGAAAAAACACTTTTTGCACCTGTGATATTGTTGAAAAACCACTTTTCGCACTTGTGTTTGTGTTGAAAAAACACTTTTCGCACTTGTGCTGGTGCAGGAAACCACTTTTGCACTTGTATTAGTGTGGAAAAAACACTTTTTGCACTTGTGATAGTGTTGAAAAACCACTTTTCGCACTTGTGTTAGTGTTGAAAAACCACTTTTCGCACTTGTGTTAGTGTTGAAAAACCACTTTTCGCACTTGTGTTGGTGCAGGAAACCACTTTTGCACTTGTATTAGTGTGGAAAAACCACTTTTCGCACTTGTGTTAGTGTTGAAAAACCACTTTTTGCACTTGTGTTAGTGTTGAAAAACCACTTTTCACACTTGTGTTGGTGCAGGAAACCACTTTTGCACTTGTATTAGTGTGTAAAAAACACTTTTTGCACTTGTGATAGTGTTGAAAACCACTTTTCGCACTTGTGTTAGTGTTGAAAAACCACTTTTCGCACTTGTGTTGGTGCAGGAAACCACTTTGCACTTGTATTAGTGTGGAAAAACCACTTTTCGCACTTGTGTTAGTGTTGAAAAACCACTTTTCGCACTTGTGTTAGTGTTGAAAAACCACTTTTCGCACTTGTGTTAGTGTTGAAAAAACACTTTTCGCACTTGTGTTGGTGCAGGAAACCACTTTTGCACTTGTATTAGTGTGGAAAAAACACTTTTTGCACCTGTGATATTATTGAAAAACCACTTTTCGCACTTGTGTTAGTGTTGAAAAACCACTTTTCGCACTTGTGTTAGTGTTGAAAAACCACTTTTCGCACTTGTGCTGGTGCAGGAAACCACTTTTGCACTTGTATTACTGTGGAAAAACCACTTTTCGCACTTGTGTTAGTGTTGAAAAACCACTTTTCGCACTTGTGTTAGTGTTGAAAACCCACTTTTCGCACTTGTGTTAGTGTTGAAAAACCACTTTTCCCACTTGTGTTGGTGCAGGAAACCACTTTTGCACTTGTATTAGTGTGGAAAAAACACTTTTTGCACCTGTGATATTGTTGAAAAACCACTTTTCGCACTTGTGTTAGTGTTGAAAAAACACTTTTCGCACTTGTGCTGGTGCAGGAAACCACTTTTGCACTTGTATTAGTGTGGAAAAAACACTTTTTGCACTTGTGATAGTGTGGAAAAACCACTTTTCGCACTTGTGTTAGTGTTGAAAAACCACTTTTCGCACTTGTGTTAGTGTTGAAAAACCACTTTTCGCACTTGTGTTGGTGCAGGAAACCACTTTTGCACTTGTATTAGTGTGGAAAAACCACTTTTCGCACTTGTGTTAGTGTTGAAAAACCACTTTTCGCACTTGTGTTAGTGTTGAAAAACCACTTTTCGCACTTGTGTTAGTGTTGAAAAAACACTTTTCGCACTTGTGTTGGTGCAGGAAACCACTTTTGCACTTGTATTAGTGTGGAAAAAACACTTTTTGCACCTGTGATATTATTGAAAAACCACTTTTCGCACTTGTGTTAGTGTTGAAAAACCACTTTTCGCACTTGTGCTGGTGCAGGAAACCACTTTTGCACTTGTATTACTGTGGAAAAACCACTTTTCGCACTTGTGTTAGTGTTGAAAAACCACTTTTCGCACTTGTGTTAGTGTTGAAAACCCACTTTTCGCACTTGTGTTAGTGTTGAAAAACCACTTTTCCCACTTGTGTTGGTGCAGGAAACCACTTTTGCACTTGTATTAGTGTGGAAAAAACACTTTTTGCACCTGTGATATTGTTGAAAAACCACTTTTCGCACTTGTGTTAGTGTTGAAAAAACACTTTTCGCACTTGTGCTGGTGCAGGAAACCACTTTTGCACTTGTATTAGTGTGGAAAAAACACTTTTTGCACTTGTGATAGTGTTGAAAAACCACTTTTCGCACTTGTGTTAGTGTTGAAAAACCACTTTTCGCACTTGTGTTAGTGTTGAAAAACCACTTTTCGCACTTGTGCTGGTGCAGGAAACCACTTTTACACTTGTATTAGTGTGGAAAAAACACTTTTTGCACTTGTGTTAGTGTTGAAAAACCACTTTTCGCACTTGTGTTGGTGCAGGAAACCACTTTTGCACTTGTATTAGTGTGGAAAAACCACTTTTCGCACTTGTGTTAGTGTTGAAAAACCACTTTTCGCACTTGTGTTAGTGTTGAAAAACCACTTTTCGCACTTGTGCTTGTGCAGGAAAGCACTTTTGCACTTGTATTAGTGTGAAAAAACACTTTTTGCACTTGTGATAGTGTTGAAAAACCACTTTTCGCAATTGTGTTAGTGTTGAAAAACCACTTTTCGCACTTGTGTTAGTGTTGAAAAACCACTTTTCGCACTTGTGTTGGTGCAGGAAACCACTTTTGCACTTGTATTAGTGTGGAAAAAACACTTTTTGCACTTGTGATAGTGTTGTAAAACCACTTTTCGCACTTGTGTTAGTGTTGAAAAACCACTTTCGCACTTGTGTTAGTGTTGAAAAACCACTTTTCGCACTTGTGTTATTGTTGAAAAACCACTTTTTGCACTTGTGTTAGTGTTGAAAAACCACTTTTCGCACTTGTGTTGGTGCAGGAAACCACTTTTGCACTTGTATTAGTGTGGAAAAAACACTTTTTGCACTTGTGATAGTGTTGAAAAACCACTTTTCGCACTTGTGTTGGTGCAGGAAACCACTTTTGCACTTGTATTAGTGTGGAAAAAACACTTTTTGCACTTGTGATAGTGTTGAAAAACCACTTTTCGCACTTGTGTTAGTGTTGAAAAACCACTTTTCGCACTTGTGTTGGTGCAGGAAACCACTTTTGCACTTGTATTAGTGTGGGAAAACCACTTTTCGCACTTGTGTTAGTGTTGAAAAACCACTTTTCGCACTTGTGTTGGTGCAGGAAACCACTTCTGCACTTGTATTAGTGTGGAAAAACCACTTTTCGCACTTGTGTTAGTGTTGAAAAACCACTTTTCGCACTTGTGTTAGTGTTGAAAAACCACTTTTCGCACTTGTGTTAGTGTTGAAAAACCACTTTTCGCACTTGTGCTGGTGCAGGAAACCACTTTTGCACTTGTATTAGTGTGGAAAAACCACTTTTCGCACTTGTGTTAGTGTTGAAAAACCACTTTTCGCACTTGTGTTGCTGCAGGAAACCACTTTTGCACTTGTATTAGTGTGGAAAAAACACTTTTTGCACTTGTGATAGTGTTGAAAAACCACTTTTCGCACTTGTGTTAGTGTTGAAAAACCACTTTTTGCACTTGTGTTGCTGCAGGAAACCACTTTTGCACTCGTATTAGTGTGGAAAAAACACTTTTTGCACTTGTGATAGTGTTGAAAAACCACTTTTCGCACTTGTATTAGTGTTGAAAAACCACTTTTCGCACTTGTGTTAGTGTTGAAAAACCACTTTTCGCACTTGTGTTGGTGCAGGAAACCACTTTTGCACTTGTATTAGTGTGGAAAAACCACTTTTCGCACTTGTGTTAGTGTTGAAAAACCACTTTTTGCGCTTGTGTTAGTGTTGAAAAACCACTTTTCGCACTTGTGTTGGTGCAGGAAACCACTTTTGCACTTGTATTAGTGTGGAAAAAACACTTTTTGCACTTGTGATAGTGTTGAAAAACCACTTTTCGCACTTGTGTTAGTGTTGAAAAACCACTTTTCGCACTTGTGTTAGTGTTGAAAAACCACTTTTCGCACTTGTGTTGGTGCAGGAAACCACTTTTGCACTTGTATTAAAGTGGAAAAAACCACTTTTCGCACTTGTGTTAGTGTTGAAAAACCACTTTTCGCACTTGTGTTCGTGTTGAAAAAACACTTTTCGCACTTGTGTTGGTGCAGGAAACACTTTTGCACTTGTATTAGTGTGGAAAAAACACTTTTTGCACTTGTGATAGTGTTGAAAAACCACTTTTCGCACTTGTGCTGGTGCAGGAAACCACTTTTGCACTTGTATTGGTGTGGAAAAAACACTTTTTGCACTTGTGATAGTGTTGAAAAACCACTTTTTGCACTTGTGTTAGTGTTGAAAACCACTTTTCGCACTTGTGTTGGTGGAGGAAACCACTTTTGCACTTGTATTATTGTGGAAATCCACTTTTCGCACTTGTGTTAGTGTTGAAAAACCACTTTTCGCACTTGTGTTAGTGTTGAAAAACCACTTTTCGCACTTGTGTTGGTGTTGAAAAACCACTTTTCGCACTTGTGTTAGTGTTGAAAAACCACTTTTCGCACTTGTGATAGTGTTGAAAAACCACTTTACGCACTTGTGTTAGTGTTGTAAAACCACTTTTCGCACTTGTGCTGGTGCAGGAAACCACTTTTGCACTTGTATTAGTGTGGAAAAAACACTTTTTGCACTTGTGTTAGTGTTGAAAAACCACTTTTCGCACTTGTGTTGGTGCAGGAAACCACTTTTGCACTTGTATTAGTGTGGAAAAAACACTTTTTGCACTTGTGATAGTGTTGAAAAACCACTTTTCGCACTTGTGTTAGTGTTGAAAAACCACTTTTCGCACTTGTGTTGGTGCAGGAAACCACTTTTGCACTTGTATTAGTGTGGAAAAACCACTTTTCGCACTTGTGTTAGTGTTGAAAAACCACTTTTCGCACTTGTGTTAGTGTTGAAAAACCACTTTTCGCACTTGTGTTAGTGTTGAAAAAACACTTTTCGCACTTGTGTTGGTGCAGGAAACCACTTTTGCACTTGTATTAGTGTGGAAAAAACACTTTTTGCACCTGTGATATTATTGAAAAATAACTTTTCGCACTTGTGTTAGTGTTGAAAAACCACTTTTCGCACTTGTGCTGGTGCAGGAAACCACTTTTGCACTTGTATTACTGTGGAAAAACCACTTTTCGCACTTGTGTTAGTGTTGAAAAACCACTTTTCGCACTTGTGTTAGTGTTGAAAACCCACTTTTTGCACTTGTGTTAGTGTTGAAAAACCACTTTTCCCACTTGTGTTGGTGCAGGAAACCACTTTTGCACTTGTATTAGTGTGGAAAAAAACACTTTTTGCACCTGTGATATTGTTGAAAAACCACTTTTCGCACTTGTGTTAGTGTTGAAAAAACACTTTTCGCACTTGTGCTGGTGCAGGAAACCACTTTTGCACTTGGATGAGTGTGGAAAAAACACTTTTTGCACTTGTGATAGTGTTGAAAAACCACTTTTCGCACTTGTGTTAGTGTTGAAAAACCACTTTTCGCACTTGTGTTAGTGTTGAAAAACCACTTTTCGCACTTGTGTTGGTGCAGGAAACCACTTTTGCACTTGTATTAGTGTGGAAAAACCACTTTTCGCACTTGTGTTAGTGTTGAAAAACCACTTTTTGCACTTGTGTTAGTGTTGAAAAACCACTTTTCACACTTGTGTTGGTGCAGGAAACCACTTTTGCACTTGTATTAGTGTGGAAAAAACACTTTTTGCACTTGTGATAGTGTTGAAAAACCACTTTTCGCACTTGTGTTAGTGTTGAAAAACCACTTTTCGCACTTGTGTTAGTGTTGAAAAACCACTTTTCGCACTTGTGTTAGTGTTGAAAAACCACTTTTCGCACTTGTGTTGGTGCAGGAAACCACTTTTGCACTTGCATTAAAGTGGAAAAAACACTTTTTGCACTTGTGATAGTGTTGAAAAACCACTTTTCGCACTTGTGTTAGTGTTGAAAAACCACTTTTCGCACTTGTGTTGGTGCAGGAAACCACTTTTGCACTTGTATTAGTGTGGAAAAAACACTTTTTGCACCTGTGATATTATTGAAAAACCACTTTTCGCACTTGTGTTAGTGTTGAAAAACCACTTTTCGCACTTGTGCTGGTGCAGGAAACCACTTTTGCACTTGTATTACTGTGGAAAAACCACTTTTCGCACTTGTGTTAGTGTTGAAAAACCACTTTTCGCACTTGTGTTAGTGTTGAAAACCCACTTTTCGCACTTGTGTTAGTGTTGAAAACCACTTTTCCCACTTGTGTTGGTGCAGGAAACCACTTTTGCACTTGTATTAGTGTGGAAAAAACACTTTTTGCACCTGTGATATTGTTGAAAAACCACTTTTCGCACTTGTGTTAGTGTTGAAAAAACACTTTTCGCACTTGTGCTGGTGCAGGAAACCACTTTTGCACTTGTATTAGTGTGGAAAAAACACTTTTTGCACTTGTGATAGTGTTGAAAAACCACTTTTCGCACTTGTGTTAGTGTTGAAAAACCACTTTTCGCACTTGTGTTAGTGTTGAAAAACCACTTTTCGCACTTGTGCTGGTGCAGGAAACCACTTTTACACTTGTATTAGTGTGGAAAAAACACTTTTTGCACTTGTGTTAGTGTTGAAAAACCACTTTTCGCACTTGTGTTGGTGCAGGAAACCACTTTTGCACTTGTATTAGTGTGGAAAAACCACTTTTCGCACTTGTGTTAGTGTTGAAAAACCACTTTTCGCACTTGTGTTAGTGTTGAAAAACCACTTTTCGCACTTGTGCTTGTGCAGGAAAGCACTTTTGCACTTGTATTAGTGTGAAAAAACACTTTTTGCACTTGTGATAGTGTTGAAAAACCACTTTTCGCAATTGTGTTAGTGTTGAAAAACCACTTTTCGCACTTGTGTTAGTGTTGAAAAACCACTTTTCGCACTTGTGTTGGTGCAGGAAACCACTTTTGCACTTGTATTAGTGTGGAAAAAACACTTTTTGCACTTGTGATAGTGTTGTAAAACCACTTTTCGCACTTGTGTTAGTGTTGAAAAACCACTTTTCGCACTTGTGTTAGTGTTGAAAAACCACTTTTCGCACTTGTGTTATTGTTGAAAAACCACTTTTTGCACTTGTGTTAGTGTTGAAAAACCACTTTTCGCACTTGTGTTGGTGCAGGAAACCACTTTTGCACTTGTATTAGTGTGGAAAAAACACTTTTTGCACTTGTGATAGTGTTGAAAAACCACTTTTCGCACTTGTGTTGGTGCAGGAAA